>NW_004444050.1:8417354-8427410 GCF_000243295.1 Trichechus manatus latirostris | reverse complement strand
AACACTAGCAGCCAACAAATGGCACCCAGAGAGCCACCCACTTGGTTGTGTGGAATCCAAGCAGCCGGCGCCTCCCAGTCAAGAGACGGTGGCCGTGGGAAGCAGAGGAACAAACAAACAAAAGCCCCGGGATCCCACGAGCGTGGCAGCCCAGACCGGGAAACAGCTGCACACTCGAATGGAGCCCTGCGGCCCCTCAGGAAGAGGCAAAGATGGCGCTCGGAGCCAGGCACTCGAGCAAAAGGAGGGGGAGGCAGCGAGAGGCAAGTGAGAAATCAAAAGAAGCAGAAAAAAAAGCAACACTAGCAGCCAACAAATGGCACCCAGAGAGCCGCCCACTTGGGTGTGTGGAATCCAAGCAGCCGGCGCCTCCCAGTCAAGAGACTGTGGCCGCGGGCAGCAGAGGAGGCCGAGCCGGGGCGAAGAGGGTTGGGGGGTGGGAAAGTGCACACTGCAAATTACCAGCTGTTTTGTCCCCCGCTGGATGCTCCAGGAGGCTGCTTTCTCGTACCCCCGTTTGCTGGTCTCCTATAGGTGTCCAAGATGGTGGATCCGTGCTGCGTTCGCTGGTAGGGGACCTCTGCATGAATCTCTCCTCATTCTCCATTCTCTGTCAGTTTTCTCACTCCGTGTGGTGCTTGGCTGAGTTCTTTATCTCTTCATTTGATGTTTTAGGGCTTCAGGATTGTTGCAATATTCTCTGTTTGGCTTAGTTTTTCGGATCTTTGCTGTGGAGGGACGGCGTGGTGCTTCTGCCTAGAGTGCCATTTTTCTACTAGAAAGATGTTTACTTGTGTTTTATTGACTATGCAAAGAAATTCGACTGTGTGGCTCATAACAAATTATGGATAATGTTGCAAAGACTGAGAATTCTAGAACACTTAATTGTGCTCATGTGTAACCTACACATAAAGCAGGAGGCAGTACTTGGAACAGAACAAGGTGATATTCAGTGGTTTAAAGTCAGAAAAGATGTGTGTCAGGGTTGTATCCTCACCATACTTATTCAAACTGTATGCTGAATAAATAATCCAAGAAGTCAGACTATATGAAGAAAAATATGGCATCAGGATTGGAGGAAGACTCATTAACAACCTGCAATATGCACATGACACAGGCTAGCTTGCTGAAAGCAAACAGAACTTAAGGCGTTTACTGATGAAGATCAAAGACTATAGCTTTTAATATGGATTATACCTCAACATAAAGAAAACAAAAATGCTTACAGCTGGACCAATAAGTAACATCATGATAAACTGAGAAAATATTGAAGTTGTCAGGGATTTCATTTTATTTGGATCCACAATCAATGCTCATGGAAACAGCAGCCAAGAAATCAAAAGATGTATTGCACTGGGCAAATCTGCTGCTAAAGTCCTATTTAAAGTGTTAAAAAGCAAAGATGTCACTTTGAGGACTATGGTGCACCTGACCTAAGCCATGATATTTTCAATTGCCTCACATGCATGTGAAAACTGGACAATGCATAAGGAAGACTGAAGCAGAATTTGTGCATTTGAATTATGGTGTTGGTTAAGAATATTGAATATACCATGGACTGGATGAAGAATGAGCAAATCTGTCTTGGAAGAATTACAGCCAGAATGCTCCTTAGAAGCAAGGATGGTGAATCTTTGTCTCAGGTACTTCGGACATGTTATCAGGAGAGACCAGTTCCTAGAGATGGACATCATACTTGGTAAAGGGGAGGGTCAGCAAAAAAGAGAAAAACCGTTAACGAGATGGATTGACACGGTGGCTGCAATACTGTGCTCATACATAGCAACAATTATGAGGATGATACAGGGCTGGGCAGTGTTTCCTTCTGTTGTACGTAGGGTCAATAAGTGGTATCCCACTAGACTACACCTATTAACAACAACAAAGGGCAAAAAAAAAAAAAAAGAATAGGAGACATATTATATAGAAGATACATTACGCATATCCAAAAAGTTGGAATTCAAAAAAAAGACTAAATGTTATCCTGGACCTAAAGATAAGGGCTAATATTGAGGTATGACATACTATCTCTTCATAAAAATGTAGAGAATTCAAAGATGATTAGAATGGAAAAGAACATGTTTTGTTTGTTCATTTGTTTCATCATTGGCAAACTTAGAGATGACCAAATAATAAGGGCCTTTTCCATATAAATACGAATTTAGAATTATCCTAAAAAATGATCATATTAGCACACACAACCTGAGTACATTTTACTATTCTATATTTAAATGTTACAACAGCATTCATCTCCATATTTCAAAGCATTATGTGGAATATTATATATGCAAAACATTTCATTGTGCTAAAGTCAAAACTTGTATGAGAATTCAATAAAAATATTTTAGTAAGAGAAATATAGCAAAAGAGCAAGTACAAATAAAACTTTGCTCTTTTGACTGTCCAGAGAGGTACTTGAAAACTCATTCCCTTATGAGCCTCTGAGAAGATGGGTTTTTCTGACTAATCCTTGCTCCCTACTGTGTCTGTGTACTACTAGCTATTTTTCCCAGGATAAAAACAATCACCAAGGTTATTGGTTATGCTAGACTGGAGAAAATAAGAACATTAAAGATAACCTACTGTTCCTTTATATCTCTGTGAGTAGGAGGGGGTAGATGTCCAGCTTTAGATTTTGGGTGGATTAAATGCTTTAAGCCTCATTTCATAAACAGGGCAGATTAACCATTCTTATAAAAGCTGAAATAAAATTCATAAACAAAAATGAACACCTGGTTAAACAAATTTTCAAACTTTCATCACTCTCCAATTCCACTAATTAAAAGAATACTGTAACCTCAGGGTTTCTACTAACTACAGAAAATGAAATCCATTTCAGAAGGCTATGATGGAGTTAATGTGATAGGGAAACAGGCACACATTCTCTTTGGGACTGGATATTGTACATAGTGCTGAGGAGTGCTGTATATTTTCACACTCATTAACTAGTTTCTAATACTACAAAATAGAAAAAAATAAAGCATCTGGAAACTTTGTTTGGAAAACAGCTGAGTCTACCTTAGAAGAGAGAAAACAACTTTAATGTTAAATCTTTTTTTTCCCCCCTCAAATGTTATCAATGATCAGAGGGGACTCTTTCTCTTCCCAACATTTTCTATCATATGATAAGCTCCAAAGACACAGGAATATGATTGATACAGTGCCTCCTACTACAACACTGGGCTTCAAGTCCATGCAACATCAAGGTAGATACACAACACTGAAAACTAACCTCAAATATATTACTCCATGACAACTTAACTATGCCCTAATTACCATCAGTTGAATTTATGGTATTATAATTGCATCAATATGCTGCATCTATAATAAAAATACAATGAAGATGTTGATTTTGAGAATATAAAAATCACTCTCTATTGTTTTATACTAATTTTACGTGTAGTAATTTGTACCTCATGTGAAGATGTCTGAAATTAATTTATCATAATGTTACATAATGGATTGAATTGAATAATATTTAGAAAATAAATGAATGACAATTGTGTTCTCTATTATTTTATTGGAGGCGAAAGTTGGGTAGAAAGGTGAGTATGGGATAGTTTACACATCTGAAGTACTGTTTCAAATTTTAAAGCAGTTGGTGGAGGGCAGGACGGTTTAGATTGAGGTGGGGTGAAAGAAACATTATCACTCCTATTTACGTTGCTTGAAGTTCTGAGTGGTTATTCCATTGGTGAATCTGGCTTGGGAATTAAAGAGAACATATTGTTCAGTGGGTAATCTAGGCTCAGGGGAAAAATTAAATAGGTTAATAAATAAGCAATCTCAGAACAGTGGAATACAGTCCAAGAAATGATTGTATAAATTCCAGAACTTCCTATGCAAGTGAAGAGTCTGTAGAGATGGTTCACATAATTAAGGATATCATCAAGGAATACAGAACAGATCAGTGGAAAATTGAACATGGATTTGTTAATTTTGGTAAAATGAGGTTATATTTTTGGTGATGGCAGAATAGCTTATATTAAATTAATCCTTTCTCCCACAGATAACAATTATACATTGTTGAAAATAACTATTTGAAGGAAATAGAGAGCTACGAAGAGCATGAAGAAAATGAAGGGGAACAGAACCATATGGAAATGCACTGAATAACAATTGTGTTTATATGATGTTTTACCAGGTAGCTCACCCTAGTTGTTTAATTGGATTAATAGTCAATTATATAAAGAGTCTCTGCATTACTGGGCTGAGAATTCAGAGAACAGTGATCAGGGCTGGGAGGAATGGCAGGAAAATGAGAGCATAAATTCCAGAGTGGGTGGCATCATGGAAGCCCAAAATCTGCATATAAACCCCACCCAAATCCTTGGCTAACTCTTAGACAGCACAAACATGGAAATCAAGCCACAAGTAAAAGGTTGAAAAAAAAACTCAAGTGCTTTAGCTGCTGCTCAGTGTAGAAGAGACAGAGATTGTAGTTACAGTTGAGCCAAATTAATTCTTTGCTAGAACAAAAACCACTTTGATTAAAAAAATAATGGAACCCATAATCTCTACAACATATAATAATGACAATTTTAGAACTTAAAAATAAAATATTTGAAATGATAAATTTACTGATAGCCTTAACATCATACTGAAGACAGAAGAAGTAAAGGTCAGTGAAACTGAAGAAATATTAATAGAAATCACACAGTCTGAAAACCAGAAATAAGAATTAACAAAGAGAACAGAGAACTCAGTGACCTATGCAAGAATATCAAGCTATCAAATTGTCTAACATGCACATAATTGCAAACTGAGCCCTAGTAGAAAAAGAAAGCCAAATTTGTCCGAAAGAGGAAGTAATAATGGCAAATATTTCCAAAATGTGTTGAATAACCTCAAATTACAGATCCAATAGCTCAGCAAACCCTAAGTATGATAAATAAAAAGAAAACCACATACAAGGGACCAATGATAAATGATGGCTAACTTCACATCAGAAACATTGGAGGCCAGAAGAAAATAGAATAAGTGTAACGTGCTGAAACAGGGAAACAAACAAACCACAAAAAAAAAAAAAAAAAAACACTATCAAAAAAAGAGTACAAAATATGGGTTGGATAAATTAAACTCGACAGTTGCAATATTCTTACATTCCAAGTAAAAGTATAATATTAAAACTACGATGACTCTGATAGGTTAAGAATGCCTATTGTAGTCACAAGAGCAACAACTAAAAATATCTAAGAGGTATAGCAAAAACACATGTATGGGAAGAAACTGAGACCAAGAAAAGAACCACTCCAAAGGATTAGTGGGAACAGTGCCGAAGTGTTCAAACAGGGCCAGGAATACTGCCTGTTCCCACTAGCCAGACAAGTAAAACCCATAGTTCGTGTGGTTTTGGCATAATTATTAGGCATGTGAAGACAAGAAAACACTGCACATAATGAGAATAATAATCAATCAATCTAATTCAGCCCAGAACTGACATAAATGATAAAATTAGCAAAGAAAACATTAAAATAGCTATTATAACTGTATTCCTTATGTCAACAAAATTAAGTAGAGTCATAGAAGATATAAACAAAGACTTAAACTGAACTTTTAAAAATAAAAATTACAGTGTCTGAAATGAAAAATACACTGGATGGGATTAACAGCAGAAGAAAAGATTAGTAATTTTGAAAGCATATAAATAGAAACCATTTAATTTTGATTAAATGAAGAGGAAAAAATGAAATACAGATCAGTGATCTGTGGAACAACTTCATATGTCCTAATATACAGGCAATTGGAGTCCATGAAGGGGGAGGAGAGAAAAAGTATTTGAAGAATTAATGGCCTAAAACTTTCCAAACTTAATCAAAGCTATAAACTCACATATGCAAGAAGCTCAATTGATCCCATATATAAGAAATATAAAAATACCTACACCAAGGCATATCATAACCAAATTATAAAACCAAAACTAAACAAAACATTGATAAAGATAAAATCTTAGAAACATACCAAATAAAAGAGCATGTTATATACAGAAGGACAAGTATAAGGATGATATCATACTTCTTATTAGAATAAATACTAGTGAGAAGACATCTAACCTGTGGAGCAACAACTTTGAAGTCAAGAAAAAGGAAAAAAAATGAAGGGGGCAAAAAATGAAACTATCCACCTAAAATTTCATACTTGACACAAATGTTTTTCAAAAATAAAAGTGAAATAAAGAAATGTTCAGACATAAACAAGGTCAAAAGAATTTATCAACAGCAGAATCTCACCTCAAGAAATGTTGCAGGGTGTTCAGGCAGAAAGAAAAATAAATCTGGAACACCAAAAATTAATGGAGAACACCAGAAATTGTAGCTACATGAGTAAATACAGAATGTTTTTCTTGTCATTGTATTAGTTTCCTTTTGCTGCTGTAACTAACTACCACAAATTTGTGGCTTAAAATAACACTACTTAATTATCATGAAGTTTTAAAAGTTAGAGATCTAAAATGGGTATTTAGAGTTTTGTTCTTTCTGGAGGCTTTATAGGAGATTTTTTCCCTTGACTTTTCCAGCTTCTGGAGGCAATCTACACAGCTTTAGCTTGTCACCTCTTCCTCCATCTTCAAATCCAACAATGTAGCGTCTTCTCTCTTGTGCTTCTGTTCTTACATCTCCTATTACACTGGTTCTTCTGATCCTTCGTATCAGGAACCTTATAATTAAAATGGATGTACCTGGATAATTTAGGATACTCTCCCTATGTCAAGACCTTAACTTAAATTCATATGAAAAGTCCACTTTACTATGTAAGGCAACATACTCATAGTTTTGAGGATTAGTATATTGAAATGTGGAAATCTTTGGGTGACCAGTATTCAGCCAATGATATTATTCAAGACTCCTTAAAAGATGATTATTTAAACAAAAATAGTAACAGTGTGTTGTGGGATTTAAAACATATGTAAGAGTAAAATAATCGACAACCATAGCATAAAGACCAGAAGGAAGAAATAAAATTGTACCATTATAAGGTTCATTCTATAAACGATAGTACCATACATTTGAAGGTAGACTGTGATAAAAATGTAAATCCTACACCAATAAAATAAAAAAAAGAAGAGTAATAGCTAATAAGCCAATGACGGACTGAAAATGAATCATTAAAAAGTATTTAATGTAAAATAAGACAGAAAAAGGATGATAAACAAAAATAGATGGAAAAATAAAAATAAAAAATAAATGGTAAGATGATAGAGTCATACTTAACCATATCTATAATTGCATTAAATGCAAATGGCATAAACATCTCAATTAAAAGGCAGAGATTGTCAAATTGAATGAAATTATAGGACTATGTATTGCTTACATGAAATACACTTTAAATATATAAACTCAAATGTGAAAGGTTAGAAAAATGCATACTATGTTGAAATTGGTCAAAAGAAATCTAGACTAGTTATCTTAATAGGGCTTCCAAGGGGTGGCTGGTAGATTTGAACTGCTGACCTTTTGGTTAGTAGGTGTAGCTCTCAGCCACTGCACCACTAAGGCTCCTTTAAGATGGAAGTTCCCTCCAAATTGATCTATAGATTCACCAGTTTATAGAATATTCAGAATATAAACAAAATTAACATTCAGAATATGTTGTTGTTGTGTGTCACTGAGTTGTTTTTGACTTATAACAAACCTACATAACAGAGTAGAACTGCTCCACAGGGTTTCCTAGGGAACAGACCCCTAGGTCTTTTCTCCCTTGGAGCAACTGGTGGGTTCCAACCACTGACCTTCAGGTTAGCAACAGAATGTTTAACCATTGCACCGCCAGGGCTCCATTCAAACTATAAAAGGATTTACTATCCAGAATACATATATTAAAAAAAAAAAGAAAACTCTTAAAACAACAAAAAGACAAACAACATAATTAAATTTGAATAGACATTTCTCCAGGGAAAATACACAAATAGACAACAAGCATATAAAAAAGATACTAAACATCATTAGTCATTGTTAGTTGCTGTGGAGTAGGTTTTGACTCATAGTCGCCCTGGGTACAACAAAACAAAACTCTGCCTAGTCCTATGCCGTTCTCATAGTCATTGCTATGTTTGAGCCCATTGTTGCAGCCACTGTGTCAATCCATCTCACTGAAGGTATTCCTCTTTTGTCGCTGACACTCTGCCTTACCAAACATGATGCCCTTCTCCAGGGACTGGTCCCTCCTGATAACATGTCCAAAGTACATGAGAAAAAGTTTCACTATCATTGCTTCCAAAGAGCACTCTGACTGTACTTCTTCCAAGACAGACTTGTTAGTTCTTCTGGCACTCCATGGTATAGTCAGTATTCTTTGCTAAAACCCTAATTCAAAGGTATCAATTCTTTTTCAGTCTTCCTTCATCACTGTCCAGTTTTTGCATGCATATGAGGTGATTGAAAATACCATGATTGAAAATACCTCAAAGTGGCATCTTTGATTTTCAAAATTTTAAAGAGTTCTTTTCTAGCAGATTTGCCCAGTGCAATACATTGTTTGATTTCCTGATTGCTGCTTCCATGGGCATTGACTGTGGATCCAAGTAAAATGAAATCCTTGACAATGTTAATATTTTCTCCATTTATCATGATGTTGCTTATTGGTCCAGTTGTGAGGATTTTTGTTTTCTTTATATTGAGGTGTCATCACTACTGAAGGCTGTGGTCTTTGATCTTCACCAGTAAGTGGTTCCAGTCCTCTTCACTTTCAGCAAGTATGGCTTGGATCAGATGCATCTTAGTCCTCAAAGTGACATCTTTGCTTTTTAACACTTAAAGAGCTCTTTTGCAACATTAGAGAAATACGAGTCCACAGTGAAACACCATTTCACAGCCACTAGGTGATCATAATAATAACAATGATAATAATAATGATAATACACAACAAAATAACAAGTATTGGTGAAGATGTGGAGAAATTGGAACCTTTATGCATTGTTGGTAGGAATGTAAAATGGTATAGCTATTGTGGAAAACAGTTTAGAGGGTCCTCAATATGTTAAATGTAGCATACCATATGACTTAGCAACAGAAACTATATATCCACATAAAGACTTGTACATAAATATTCATAGCAGCATTATTCGTGAGAGTAAATAGATGGAAAAAACTAAAATGTACATCAACAGATGAATTGTAAACAAAAATATTGACTGTCTGTATGATGGAATATTATTTGGTCATAAAAAGGAATACTACAATGTAGATAAACCTCCAAAACATTATGCAAAGTGAGAGAAGCCACACACAAAAGGCAACACATTTTATTATTTTATGTATATGAAATATTTATAATAGGTAAATCCATAAAGACAAATTGCAGATTGGTGGTTGCTAGGGGCTAAGGGGAAGGGAGAACAGACAGCTGCTGCTTAGCGGGTATGGTATATCCTTCAGCGGTGATGAAAATGCTTTTGAACTAAATAGAAGTGGTGGTTGCACAACATTGTACATTAAATTGTTTACTTTAAAATAGTTAATTTTCTGTCATGTAAATTTCAATAAAAATAAATTTGAAAAATAAAAATACAACTTAAAAAAAAACCCATACAATAAAAAGAGTGGGTATTTCTATATATGAATTATAAAATAAATGTTAAACAGAAAAAAATTGAGAAATTAAAATTAGGATGCTATAAAAATACATGATTAACCCAGAAGAAAGCAGGAAAAGGGGGACTAGAGAAACAAAGAAGAGATTGGACTCACAGAAAACAAACAGCAGAATAATAAGCATAAATCTAAACATATAAATATATTAAATGTAACTAAATTAAGCACTGCATTTGAAGTTAGAGGTTGTGAAACGAGATAAATATATCTATGATAGCCTGTCTTCAAGAGGCACTGTTCAAATATTAAAGTTCAGCTTAAAAGTAAAAAGATGGAAAACTCATTCCACGCAATGTGTATGTATGCAAAAGCTGAAATAGATATATTTCTATCAGACAAAATAGACTTCAAGAGAGGAGTATAGAGTTCTGGCAAGATGGCGCTCTAAGCAGAAGCACCACGCCCTCCCTCCACAGCAAAGATCCGAAAAACTAAGCCAAACAGAGAATGCAACAAACCTGAAACC
>NW_004444050.1:8400053-8409038 GCF_000243295.1 Trichechus manatus latirostris | reverse complement strand
GGTTGAGAATTTAGAGGGTTAATATGTTGTGGGTTTGTTAATCACTGTCATAAAACAACGTGTACTACTGTTTCATGAGAAACTATTTGTTCTGTAAGCCTTCACCTGAAGTACAATAAAATATAAAAAAAAAAAAAGAGAGGAGTATGAACACATTACATAGGGACTTTTCATAATGACAAGAAGGATTGAGTGTTCAGGAAGACGCAGCAGTCCTAAATGTGCATGCATCTAACAGCAGAGCTTCCAAATAGTTACAGCAAAACTGACAGAATTAAAGGGAGACATAGACAAACCCACAGTCTTAGCTGGATTTTTAAAACCCATTTCTTCAGAGAAGTGGTTGATTCTGGTGGGGTCGGAGGATTGACTGCAAATTGATTGAGGGAAATTCTGGGAGAAATTGTTCTATATCTTGAAAGGTTTATGGATGCATCAAGTTTATGCATTTCTCAAACCTCACCAAATTGCACATTTAATGAAGATGTGTGAATTTTTTCAACATATTAAGTATACATTAAAAAATGAACTATAAATATATATTGAACTGTAGACGATAGGTTTGCTTTTCCCAGTGGTATGGGTTAGCAATTCTGGAACTGCTTTCTCTGTATTTAGCTTTGAGCAAATAAGTAGTTGTTGTTAGATGCCCTGAAGTCGATTTCAATTCTTAGCGACTCCATGTGACAGAGTAGAACTGTCCCATAGGGTTTCCAGGGCCGCAGTTTTTACAGGAGCAGATTTTCAGGTCTTTCTCCTGCAGAGCTGTTGGGTGGCTTTGCACCACCAAGCTTTTGGTTAGCAGTCTAGTGCTTAACCGATGCACCACCATGGTTCCTTAGCAAATGAGTACATATATTGAGAATGAATAAAGGAAACCAGATTTCTTATTATGGAGAATGGAATTACATAAAATGGGGAGGATTTAATAAATAGGGCAGGATTAGCTGTCTCTCAAAGATGAAGGCTATTGTCTAGGCACTGAAGGAAGCACTGGGGTTTGACAGTAATCTGGATTTCATTATTTTTTTCTTTGAATCATTCTGCTACCTAAACAGCTTTTCACTAGAGGCAATCCACTGTGGATGGAACAAATTGGGAATTCTTTTAAAAACATTGATTCAACAGGGGAAAAAGGGGACATTAAGATGTTGTTATCCTGGTTTTGATAACTGTTCGTGTTTATGATGTAAGTTAATGATATTAGGGGATGCTGGGTGAAGTGTATGGGTGAACTTTCTGTACTTACACATGCAAATTTTCTTTGTCTAAAATTATTTCAAAATAAAAACAAACAAACAAAAAATCAGATTTTCTAGGGCCGGAAGATGTGTTTTCATCTTTGCATTGTCTGATTGTGGATAATTCTCAACAAATATCTGGGTACCCTCATGGATTGTTAAAACCTTCATCAGCTCAACGTTTGTTATCTCTTAAATGCTTCATACACTTCCTTTAAAATGGAATAAGAGGCTTTGTTGATCAGTCTGGGATCATGATTTTGAAATTCCTCTTTAAAAAAAAAAATTAATTTGTAAGCTCCGTATGGTAGCTTCTGGTAGGCATCTGGTACATTGCAAAGGTTTACATTTTTTTGACTGTTTGGCTACTGATGATTTGTTTTTACCGAATACAATGTCTAAGTAAATGGAAGCACTTAAAACACAATGGGCACCTTGATGTGCACTTCTAGGGGGCAGGGGTAACTTCATTCATCTCTTTATGATGTACTACCCACCCTTGCGATTAGAGAAGATGCTCATATGCTTCTTATATTAAAATTAATTGAATTGTCCAAATATATCTCAAGACATGTATGTAGTAAAATCCAATCTTATGAGTCTCTTTAATATAAAATTAATTCAGCTTCATGAATGCTCCAGTTTTTTTTTTTTTTTGTAATTTTTTTCTGTCTGTAACAGTATCACATGTTAAGTATAGAAAATTAAGAAAAAGTTATGGTAAAGAAAATAAAAATGTTCAGTACCTCTACCATGCAGTTTACTACTTTCAAATTTTGCTTTACTTCTTATGATTTTCTATGATTCCATATATTTTAAAAATGTGGAGAGATTTTTAGACTGTACAAGAGGACTTACCTTCAGTCCTATTACTATAAAGTATACTGTTTCGCATATTAGATAACCATAACCAAAATGGCTTAGTTGTTTAACAACTTCTTTTAAAATATTTCATATACAACAATTCCTTTACTCTTAACCACTTAGCCATCAATTCAGTAGTCTCATCATGAGTTTGCTCACTCAGCTATAATCAGTAATCCGTTGCCATCAAGTCACCTCCAACTCATGGTAACCCTATGTGCGCCAAAGTAGAACTGTGCTCCATAGGGTTTTAGAATGGCTGATTTTTTGGAAGTTAATCCCCAGGGCCTTTCTCCCAAGGCAGCTCTGGGTAGACTTGAACCTCCAACCTTTCAGTTAGCAGACAAGTGCGTTAACTGTTTGCATGGCCCTGGGACTCCCACTCAACTACACAGAGCATTAACCCTTTGCAACACCAAGCACTCCCATTCAACTGTACAGAGCATTAACCTCTTGCACTACCCAGATACTCCCACTCAACTTTACAGATTAGAAAATGATGCTTTAGAAGGGAGAAACTGACTTGTCCATGGTACACAGTGACTGAAGGGAGATGAGGACACACTAATCCTGGACAGTGGTTTAGGATAATCTGTAGAAAGCACATTTTAGCTTGCATCTTCTAATGCATTCATTTATAACCCAAACTCTTCAAAAAGCGTGCTGTTGACTAGACTTATTTCCTAAAACTTTCTATTTTTTATAAGGTTCCGTAAGCCACTTATTTGTAATTAACAAGAATAAATACATGTTAACATGTTTTCTTAAAGAATAAAATTATATTTGTTCAGCTAACACAAAGCCCTTCTGAGAATCTGTCTCTTCTGCAAGTCCAGAGAAACTTTCCTGCACGTTTTACTCAAAAATGTAGCGTGAAACAGAAGGAAGCATGTTACTTAGTCGAACTCTTCTCTTTGCTTAATCCACTATAATTGCAGATAATCATTCACTAAAGTAGTAGCAATGCAAAAACAAATCAATTAGTCTAACACCTAAATCCACAAGATTAAGATACACACAGTTACAAAAGGATAAGTAGGAACACTGTGTTAAATAAATTAGGCATGTGCATAAAAATGAATTTGAGCAGGAGAGGATTTTCAAAAAATTCATAAATTCAATATATAAATTTTAATTTTAAAGGAAGTGCATATATTACCTTAAATAAAGAGCCCAGTTTAATACATATATATATATGAAAGAATTTACAGAAAAGTATCTTTACTATAAAATATAAAGACGCTATAATAATTGGCATGAGTTTTCCCTCCCTGGTCTTCTTCCTGCCTATACGCCTACTGTTGTTAGGAAAAAAATAAAAGAATAATGCTAGGGGGGTAGCACTGTATATGTGTGGTTACATCTTAGGGCTTTACTCAGCATTGTCTGGCATTCTTACAAAGTTCTTCTAGTAAATGTGTTCCATCACTATCTTCAGTGACTATAATTTAACCCAGCTATTTTGCACCACTTTCTTCTGAAGATAGTCCTGCCTTTACTTCATAGTAAAACAGAAACTATAAGTCAGGATCTTCTGGCCACCATGTGTGCAAATACATACAGCTATCAATAGTTGAGTCGTGACAACCCCATGCGTGTCAGAGTAGAATTATGCTCCATTAGGGTCTTCAATGGCTGATTTTTTGGAAGTAGGTCGCCAGGCCTTTCTTCCAATGTGCCTCTCAGTGGACTGGAATCTCCAACATTTCTTTTAGCAGCTGAGCACACTAACCATTTGCACCACCCAGGATTCCATATATGGCTATACCCCCTCCTTATTTGAGAATCTTTTGATGCCCTAGAAGAGAACAGCCTCCTTTTATCAAAGACCAGCATCTTCCCCTGTGCAGCATCAATCCTTCTCTAATCCATTTTCTCAAGACCTTGCTCCATTCTCCCTGATGTATTCAATCCCTTTCTCTCTACTAGATCGTTCTAATCAGCATTTAAACATGTTTTAATGAAGTCGTCTTTAAAACAAAGGAAAGACAAACATAACAAACTGATCGCTGAGTCCAAATCCTTCTTAGCTGTAAAATTATTCTTTACCCAACTAAGTCCTCAAATGTTTTGTAATGCAACAATGTGCATATTCTTACACTTTTTCTTCAAGTTGAATTATTTCATGTATGTAGAAAAGTCCATGTGATTGTTACCTATTAAATATGTTGTTATTAGTTTCCATGAAGTCAGCTCTGACTTATGGAGAATCATGGACAACAGAATGAAACACTGCCTGGTCCTGTACCATCCCCATGATTTTTGGTATGTTTGAGACCATTGTTGCATCCAAGGAGACCTGATAACACAGTGGTTAAAGCGCTCATCTGCTAACTGAAAGGTCAGAGGTTCGAATCCATTGGCCTCTTTGCGGGAGAAAGATGTGGCAGTCTGCTTCCATAAAGATTTACTGCCTTGGAAACCCTAGGGGCAGTTCTACCCCGTCCTAATAGGGTCACAAATTGGGTTTGGTTTTTGGTTTGGTTGCATCCACTATGCCAATCCACCCCATTAAGGGCTTCCCTCGTTTACCAAACATGAGATGTCTTCTTTCAGTGATTGTTTTTTCCCGATGACGTGTCCAAAGTAAGCGAGTAGAAAACCCTATGTATTACCATAGAATATTAATTATTTTTGCCACTCCTGAAATTTCTTAACTGTTAATAGTTTGCAACTAGTAGCTTCAGATCTTTACTTTTTAAATGGATTGAAACATGTTAATTTGAGATACTTCTATGCCCTCCCCCAATCCACTATCTGTTTTTCTCTCTCTAATGGTAACTAATATTTTAAATTTTAGTGTAGCCTTTTATTTTTATACCTTTCCTATATTTATGTGGAGATCCACATAAAAATATATATATATATATATAAAATAAAATATATATATATATCCATATAGATATACACAGTATTGTACTGAAAATTTGTTTGGATCTAAACACAGTATTGTATATAGTATTGTGCTGAAAATGTAGTTTTTAAGCTTTTGGGATTCATACACAATGATCTCTATAGAATTATGTCATTTATTTAAGATGCCCTGTATTATTCCATTGAATGGATATATCACATTTTCGCTATTCCTTTAGAGGGAAAGTGTGGCTGCTTCTAATTTGTGTTATTTCAAACCATGCTGTAATGAAAATCCCTGCGCCTGTCTCTCTATGTACGTACATGTGTGAGTGGTTCCTAGTAAATACCCAGAATTATTTGCTTATTGGATATGCTCATTCCCAACTTAAGTAGATGTCAGATTGCTCTCCAAATGGTTTTTATCGATAAACACATCCACCAGCACAGAGAGGATTCACTTTCCTACATCAGACCAATAGCATATGTTACAGTCAGGCTTCTTAAATGTTTGGCAGTCTAATGTGCGTGAAATGCATTTACATTGACCTGATCCCTGTTATGAGTGACGTGTTTTCACATATAGGGATTTTGGATTTCCTCCACTATGAATTATTTTTTCACCTACCTTGCCACTTGTTAGGATGAATGTCTTTTTCTGAATCTAGAATTTATTTACGTATTCTGGGAGCTAATTCTTTGATGACTACAGTATAGTCTTTGAAGTATCTTCCTGCAGGCTGTATCTTTGCTTTTGAATTTAATCTATGTGCTTTACATATAATCCTATTTCTTTGTATTTCTTTATAATTCTCTAAAAGCTTTTTTGCTGGTTTCATTTTTTCAGATTTAAATTCATTATTTATTGTTTTTATAAGAGATAAGGAGAGAAATTAATTTTTTCACAGGGATATTCAATTGAAAGATAACCATTATTAAATTGTTCTTAATTACTTATCCAATTTGTAAGGCTCTGTCATTCATGTACGAAGTGTCTTCTAGGCGTGGAACTATTTCTGGATGCTTTAGAAGTTTTCATTGATTTATTTGTCTATCATGGCCCAATACCTCCCTGTTTTAATTATAATAACTTTTTAAACATGAAAGGGAAGATTTCACCATCTCATTCAGTTTCTTATTCATGTTGACTGTACTTGTCTCTTTATTATTTTCCTATTATATTTTTAAATTAGTTACTATTGGTGTATGCTATTCTTGAATTTAGAAAGTTTACATCCAACAAACTTTCTGACCACTGATTTTATGTCTATTCTTTCCCTGTAATTTTCTGCACAAACAGTTATATCACATGTCAGGAGATAAACATATTTCTAATTAGTACTTTTGTGCCACCCCACAAGTCTTGCTATGCATAAATTTTTCTAAGGTGCAATTATAATTATTTACTAATTTCATCACACTCCTTTTTATGCATTATACAGGGCTTCTTTCTTAATTTTTCAAACACAAGAGTTTCTTTAGTCAGATTTAATGAAATATAATTTACATAGAATTAAATTCACCCTTTTTAGCATACAGTGAGTGTTATCAAACATACAGAGTCATGAACCCACTACCACAAACAAGATATAGAACAGGTCTGCTATCCAAGATAATTCCCTCATATGTCTTTGTAGTCAGTGTTCTACACCTGGCTTATTTTGAGTTTATAATTTGTTGTTGTTGTTGTTACAGTATTTTGTTTTTGCTGTTGATTTTAATATAACCACATTGAAATCTTAAAGCATAGTTCTGTATTTTAACTTGTTTCTGTAAGTGATGGACAAATATTTTTTGTAAAGTAGAATTTTTTTTGTTGACTGAAGGGTTATATTATGCACACACACACACATATATGTCATTGTTGTTGTTAGTTGCTGATGAGTTAATTCCAACTCATGGAGACCTGTGTGTGCAGAACAGAGCTGTGCTCCATAGGGTTTTCAGTAGTTGTAATGTTTCAGAAGCAGATTGCCAAGCCTGTCGCCTGAGGAGCCTCTGGTGGCACAAACAGTTCAATTCAGCTGTTAACTGAAAGGTTGGCAGTTCGAACCCACACAGTGGCTCTGAGGGAGAAAGACCTGTTGGTCTGCTTCCATAAAGATTATAGCCAAGAAAACCCTATGGGGCAGTTTTACACTGTCACATGGATGGTGTCACTATGAGTCGAAAATCGACTCAATGGCACCCAATAACACCATATATACTCATCCTGAATATCTATCATCTATCTACCTACCTACCTATCTGTCTATCTATCTAATCTATCTGTCTGTCTGTCTGTCTGTGTTAGTCTTCTAGTGCTGCTATAACAGAAATACAAGTGGATGGCTTTAACAAAGAGAAGTTTATTCTCTCACAGTCCAGTAGGGTACAATTCCAAATTCAGGGCGTCAGCTTCAGGGAAACGCTTTCTCCATCTGCTCTGGAGGAAGCTCTGTGTCATCAATCTTCCCTTGGTCTGGGACCTTCTCTGTTCAGGAACCTCAGGTCCAACGGACGTGCTCTGCTCCTGGCACTGTTTTCTTGGTAGTATGAGGTTCCCATGTGTCTCTGCTTGCTTCTCTCTTTTATATCTCAAAAGAAAATTGCTTAAGACCCTATCCAATCTTGATACCTCATCAGTATAACTGCCACTAATCCATCTTATTAGAGCATGGTGATTGAATTTACAACCCATAAGGAAATAATATCAGATTACCAAACGGTACACAATTATACAATACTGGGAATCATGATCCAGCCAACTTGTCAGATATTTTTGGGGGACACAATTCAATCCATGACACTATCTATCTATCCATCCATCTATCTATCTGTCTGTCTATCTATCTGTCTGTCATCTGTCTGTCTATCTGTCTATCTATCTATCTATCCATGTATATATCAGACAAACAAATATTCAGTATCTGAAGGAAAACTGGTTTAATTTTGTTGTCTTTAAAAGTGTCCAGATAAAATACAGTGAAATGGTAGATTTGGGAAACTGGTCTTCAGGAATCTCTTGGGCTGTGAGTTTGGGTCAAATATTGGGGATAACTCAGAACTGACCTCAGACTTATCTGCTTCACAGTTAATGCTCAAGAATGTGCAGGGTTTATTAGTTACATCTGCACTTAAGGGGCTGATGGGAATTTTGAAAATATTTGAGTAAGAGTCAGGGGCATGTTGAAAGGTATGTGCTGCCCTTAGAATGCCACAAGAAAACTCGGATTGCCTAAGCCATTTCCTTGGCAGCAAAGCACCACATGAGTGACTAAGGGACCCTAAGTAGAGACATCATTGTCTGGGAAAATATTCCACAGCTCCCTGCTTTGCATAGCTAGTTCAATGTTGGTAAATTTTTGTATTCTTTGCTATCGGGTGTACCTTTTATCTTTTATTGGGGGCTGTTGCCATCTTTTCCATGTCATTTTTCCTTTGTGAGTACTGTATACGGAAAGTAAGCTTAAAGACACCAAACAACATGATTTGAAGGAGAAATTGGGAAACCAATGCCAGAGAGTAGCCACGCTGTCTTCATTAACCACACAAACATTTTAGTTGATAGCTGGTAGCAGTTCGTGTAGTGTATTCACTGAGCTCTTGTATCTAGGTGTTTGAATTTGAAAAATACAACTACTTTGGGTAGTTTCACTTTAAATCAGGGCCAGTAGCATTAAAAGGGCACTAATACTGTCCAGGAGCCCTGGTGGTGTAGTGGTTAAGAGCTCGGCTGCTAATCAAAAGGTCAACAGTTTGAATCCATCACTCCTTGGATGCCTTATGGAACAGTTCTACTCTGTCCTATAGGGTCACTATGAATTAGAATTGACTCAATGACAATGGATTTGATTTTTTTTTTAATGCTATCCAGTAATTATACTGTAGTTCCCTAACTTATTCTCTACCCTCTTGATGCCTCTGCCATGCTTCTCTCCTCTGTTAAAATAGTCAATATCTGAGTTCCGGCAAAATGGCACTTTAGGCAGAAGCACCATGCCGTCCCTCCACAGCAAAGATCCGAAAAACTAAGCCGAACAGAGAA
>NW_004444050.1:8397767-8399608 GCF_000243295.1 Trichechus manatus latirostris | reverse complement strand
GCTTCTTTTGATTTCTTCCTTACTTCTCACCACCTCCCCCTCCTTTGGCTCAAATACCTGGCTCCGTGCACCATCTTTGTTTCTTCCTGAGGGGCTGCAGAGCTCCGGTAACTTGTGATATACACTTTCCCACTCCCTACCCTTCTTCACCCACACTCGGCCCCCTCTGATTCCTGCAGACACAGTCTCTTGTCCGAGAAACACCAGCCTGCACTAGCTGGCTCTCTGAGTGCCATTTGTTGGCTGCTGGTGTTGCTTTTTTTTCTGCCTCTTTTGATTTCTTCCTTACCTCTCACCACCTCCCACTCCTTTCACTCAAATACCTGCCTCTGGGCGCCATCTTTGCTTCTTCCTGAGGGGCTGTGGAGCTCTGTTCAAGTGTGGAGCTGCTTCCCGGTCTGGGCTACCACGCTGGTGGGATCCCAGGGCTTTTGTTCATTTGTTTGTTTTAAATTGTTTGTTTTCAATTGTTTGTTTTCTTTTCCTTTTCTTGAGTTGTGAGCCCTTTCTGGCCAGGTGGTGCTGCGCGTCAAGGAGACTGCCCCCTCGCCTTACACAGATGTGAGGAAGGATCCTTGAGGACATTTCTTTTTCCATTTTTTTTTTTCCTGTGTTGTTGGGGGACATTGTTGTTCTTTTTTTTTTTTTCCTAATGTGTTTTATTTTCTTTTCCCTCTTTTTCCATTTTGGCTTTCTTCATTGCTCAGTTTCTTGTCTCGCTAAATCTTCCTTCTCTTTCTGTTCCCAGAATACCTGGCATTGTATACCTCTATGCCTTCCAGCCAGGTTATACTGCAACACCTGAGAGCGACTTCCCCAGACCTCATAGCTGCACCAGTGGGATCCCTGGGAACTTTGCGGTTCTTTAACCTTTCTGATTTTTATTTATTCGTTCTTTTCTTTTCTTCCTCTTCCCTTTCTGTTTTTCTCCATTTCATAGTCTCTCATCTCTCCACGCCAATGGCAAGCTCCTCTAGCATTCTTTTTTGTTTGTTTGTATGTTTTTGGCTCCAGTTCCTCTCTCCTCTCTCCCATAAACATCTTAGCTCCACACATAATAATTTCTCCGCTGCATCCTGCCTACCTGCACCATGTGCTTGACATTACACTACCAAGCAGCACAGACATGGCCTACTGGAACCTGCCCTGCACTGATTACCGACCCACTCTGGTGGCTGTAGTAAGTGCCACAAACAACCCATCCCAGTAACTCCTCTTCAGCTAGAACTGCCTTGCAGTACCATATCTGAGTGACTGACCCTGACGGTTGGAGAAGGAGGCGATAAGTATTGTGCCCACAGATGAGCAAACAACAAAGAACACACAGTCTGCCTGCTCAGACATAGACAAATTTAAAAAAAAGGGACAAAACAAACAAATCTACAATCAGTAAACGAGAAAAATAACTACTGAATTCCCCGAAGACAGCAGACAATATGAAAACATTTACAAAAACAGGACAGGATGGCTCCAGTAGGCATCCAAAATAAAACTCCAGATGACTGTCCAGTGGAAGAAAATGCAATAGAACTACCTAATAGGGAATTCAAATCTCTAAAACTCAGAATTATACAAGAGCTGAGGCAAAAAGCTGACAAACATGAGGGAAAAAAATAGACAAATTCATGGAAAATACAGACCAAAAATTGGAAGACTTCAGGGAAATAATGCAGGAACAAAATGTCAATATAAATTCACAACTAGAAATTATACAAAAACAACAATTAGAAATCCAAAATATAAAGAACAAGATTTCAGAAATGGACAGTGTCATAGAAGGGCTGAGAAGCAGATTTGAAACAGTGGAAGACAGGATCAGTGGAATTGAAGACAAACACTTG
>NW_004444050.1:8375525-8392143 GCF_000243295.1 Trichechus manatus latirostris | reverse complement strand
CTGTAAGCCTTCACCTGAAGTACAAAAGAAAAAATAAATTAATTAATTAAAAAAATATATATATTCACTATCTATTCCTGTATCCTCATTCTTAGTGGAAGGACCTCGCTTTATATTTCAACGAGATGGTAGAACTAATGAAAGGAGAGCGATTTAAGTGCCAGTACGCCCAAATTACAATGGCTAAAGTAACTAGGAATTAATTGTTTCAGTACAATAAAATATTCAGCAGTAGACCATACAGCACTGGTGTATCTTCTCAAAGATGTCATTAAGGACTCATTTTAATGGCGGGACTTTTGTATTACAACCTCAAAACAATTGCTGAGCATCCTGATAAATGCACACGAGAGATTGAAAGGACAAAGTGAAAAGAGTCTTTGTCGTGAGAGCCTTCGTCTTTTTGTTCGGAATAAGAAAAATCTCTCTTCCAGCACTACAATCATGCCTCATGTGGGTAATTGTGACCCATGGCTACCATCTCTGCAGAGGAGTATGGAAATTCTGCATCTCATTTTCCCAACCTGGGTAGCTCACTCACATTGTTGCTCGTCTGATGACTCAGTTTATTGGTGAGAAGCACCAGCTGGGCCTGCAACTGCTTACTTTGCCCTGGATCCTCTAGCATCTTACTCCTTGGTCAGGTGTATGTATTTAGGTCCAGGTGTGTGGGTCCTAGCTTCTGCAGGTACTCATACCATTTACTTCAGTGTCAGCAGGAACTGAGATGGTTCTCAAGTCCATTCTTGTGAGATTCCAGCTCATGCTTGTACTTTCTTAGCTGTTCTTATTTTCCCCCACTGTGCATCCGTCTTCCCTTCCCAACTGCCTACACTGTGAACTTGAAGCTCCAGCATCAGACCTGAAGACAACAGTCTTAGAGAGGCGGTTTAACCAGCTTCCACAATTGTCTAATGTCAGATAGGTAACACCCTGTAATTGGTCGTATTTACATATACATATTACCAGTTGTCACTGAGTCAATTCTGAGTCAAGGTGATCCCATGTGTGTCAGAGCAGAACTGTGATCCATAACGTTTTCAATGACAGATTTTTAAGAAATGGATCTCCAGGTCTTTTTTCTGAGACAACCCTGGGTGGATTCAAATCTCCAACCTTTCACTTAGCACCCAAAGCAAACCAAATCTGTTACCCACAAATTAAACTGACTCATGGCCACCCCATGTTTTACAGTTTGGTACTGCTCCATAGAGACTTCTTGGCTGTTAATCTTTATGGAAGCAGATTGCAGGACTTGCTTCTGTGGCACCCCTGGGTGGGTTCAAACCTCCAACTTTAGGTTAGTAGCTGAGCACAAAGCATTTGCTCCACACACACACAAACACACACACACACACACACACACATAATTTTGCTTCTCTAGTTGAACCCTAAATGATATACGATTTGACATTATAAGAGGCTTATGGTTTACTAATCCTCAATGACTACCTTGTACTTTTAGCTTTTTGTACTATATTTTGCCATATAGAAATGTGTTTTATTTTAGTTAGCATTTATCTGGCATATCTTTTTCAATCCCTTATATTTCAAATGCTGCTTATTATTATATCTCTTGTAAGTATTGTATAGCTGTATTTAACATTTTAATGCAATATTGCTCTTTTAATTGGTGAGATTACTATATTTATGTATATATTTGGTATTATTTTCTACCTAATGGTCCATGTTTCTTATTTGCCTTCTTATTTCTCTGCTTCTCTTCTATTTCTCTTACTATTGTTGGATTGATGCAGTATGTAGATTTTCTTTTTCTTTTTCTCTGCTGATTTTGAAGGTATAGGAAACTTCCATTATTGTTACCTTTAAAATTTTAACATGCTTAATTATATTGTCAATGTTTCGAAAAATGTCTAAAATTATTCATAACTCCTCTTCCTTAACAAAACAAAAATCTTAGCCCAATTTAACTGCTTATAGACACCTTCCCTGCCATCATTTTGTTTTTTATTGCTGTCTAAAGAGGTAGTTTTGCCTTTTAAACATACACATACACACACACACACACACACACACACAAACTAGCCAATTTGTTATAGTTTATATTTAAATGTTTTGTTAATGATTCACTTATTGTAGTCTTTAATTTCCAGTCTTGTCCTCGGTAAGACTTTCTCCCTTGCTGAAATAGTGTCTGCTAAAATCTCTTTGGAGTTCCTTCATTGCACTCCCCTGCAGTTTTGTGAGTCCAGGTGATTACTTCTGTATTGTCTTACAATTGATAAGCAATGCCCAACTATTTCCAAGTCCTGCACACAGTTTACCTTAAAAATTAGCCTTTTCTTTAAATTTCAGTGATTATAATTTCCTGAAGTTTTATTTTTTGGCATTCATCTCTTCTTTTTCTGCCTATTCCATTTCATAATTATGCATTCTTATTTTGGATCATTTTCCTTCGTGTATCTCTGTGAGAATCCTAAACATACTTATATTAATGTTGTCTTAGTTTTGCTGTTATTTTCATTTGATCTGAAGTGAATTCACCTCACTCTTGTGGATATTGTCAGCTTTAATTTTTAGTGCTAATATTCTTTATACGTTTTCAAATTTCTGTTTGCAGATCCAACAACTTGAGTGTTTTTTGTTTGTTTTGGTTTTGTTGTTTCCTTTCATTTTTAAATTCTCTTTCTGTTTTCCTTTCCATTTTGGTTGCTTTACAAGTGTCTCCACTCAGCCCAGGGAACCAATTTTTTTTATTGGTAACTTAGAACTTTTGCTAAATAGTTATACTGAGGATCCAAAAAAAAAAAAAAAAAAAAACCCGTTGCCTTAGAGTCCATTCCAACTCATAGTGACCCTATAGGATAGAGTAGAACTGTCCCCATAGGGTTTCTAAAGAATAGCTGGTGGATTTGAACTGTTAACCTTTTGCTTAGAAGCTGAGCTCTTAACCACTGCATCACCAGGGCTCCATATTGAGGATGGTACAACTCTAGTATCAAGTCAGTGGTTCTTATTCTATTTGTGAGACAATATGTATGTCACTCAGCCTCCCAAGACAGCGATGGCATAACACACATAACCTTTTTTCAGCTTGTACAGTTAGGGAGCTTTATGCAGGCCCTTATTTAAGGAGCCTAACTCTCATTCCTGCCTCATGAGGGGAACTTTATTCCCTTTTAGGGCAGAGCGCCACCACCAGTATGTCAGTTTGTGGTACTGTGGTGGCTTGTATGTTTCTGTGATGGTAGAAGCTATGTCCCCAGGATTTCAAATACCAGCAGGGTTACCCATGGTAGAGAGGTCCTAGTGAAGCTTCCAGACCAAGACAGATAAGGAGGAAAGACCTGGTGATCTTCTAAAAGAAGATTAGCCAATGGATGCCCTACAGATCACAAAAGAACATTGTCCAACTTGCTTGCTTTGAACACTTCATCAGGAGGGGCCAATTGCTAAAGGAAGACGTCACGTTTGGTGAAGTAGAGGGTCAACGAGAACATGGGAGATGCTTGGTGAGATGGATTGGCAAAATAGCCTCAACGATGGAATCAAACATGCCGGTGATCATGAGGATGATGTAGGATGTGGCAACATTTTGTTCTATTGTATTTATTGTCACCATGAGTCAGAGTCAACCAACGGCAGCTATCTATTTCTATCTATGCAAAAGGAGGGAACTCCCATCCTTCTTGCTCCCCTAAGGGTGCAAAGGATACTCTCTTACTCTTAACAAGCTCTTTTATTTGGTTTTTTTGACAGCACACACACTTTTGATTCCCTTCCTACCCTTTGGATGCTCATTTTAAGTTTATTTTGTTGGTACTTCCTTTTTCAACTTATCAGTCCTCCTGTTCTTAAACAGAAACTCCATGCTGATAATTCATTGATTTATATTCCCAGCCCAGACCTTCTCTCTGAGGTCCAGACCACTGTGTTTAGATTATTCACAGATCACATACTTAGCTTTCCCAGAGAAAAGAGCTTAGAGTGGATGCTGGGATTTTTATCCTCACATACTTTATCCTGGTTCCAAATGTTAATTCCTATACTTGATGTATTGGAGAGACTTAACTGTTGTTGATGTTTAGTGTGGTGCCTATTATTGGGGTGTTGTATGTTTTTATTTGACTCTGTGCATCATAACATATTATGGATAACATTGCAAAGAATGGGAATTCCAGAACAGTTAATCGTGCTCACGAGGAACACATACAAAGACACCAAGAGGCAGTTGCCTTAACAGAACAAGGGGTTACTGCATGGTTTAAAATCAGGAAAGGTGCGTCAGGGTTGTATCTTTTACCCCACGTATTCAATCTGTGTGCTGAGCAAGTATTCTGAGAAGGAGGACTATATGAAGAAGAATGTAGCATCAGGATTGGAGGAAACACTCATTAAAAACCTGCAATATGCAGATGACACAACCTTGCTTGCTGAAAGTGAAGAGGACTTGAGGCACTTACTGACGAAGATCAAAGAGTACAGTCTTCAGTACAGATTACACCTCAACATAAGAAAACAAAAATCCTGACAACTGGACCTATAATCAACATCATGATAAACAGAGAAAATAATGAAGTTGTCAAGGATTTCATTTTACTTGGATCCACAGCCAACGCCCATGGAAACAGCAATAAAGAAATCAAATGACATATTGCATTGGGCAAATCTGCTGCAAAAGGCCTCTGTGAAGTGTTAAAAAGCAAAGATGTCACTTTGAGGACTAAGGTGCACCTGACACAAGCCATAGTATTTTCAGTGGCCACATATGCATGCAAAAGCTGAACAATGAGTAAGGAAGACTGAAGAAGAATTGATGCCTTTCAATTATAGTGTTGGTGAAAAATATTGAATATGCCATGGACTGCCAGAAGAACAAACAAATCTGTCTTGGAAGAAATACAGCCAGAATGCTCCTTAAAAGTGAGGATGGTGAGACTTCATCTCAAGTGCTTTTGCCATGTTATCAGGAGGGACAGTCCCTGGAGAAGGATGCCATGCTTGGTAAAGTAGAGGGTCAGCAAAATAAAGGAAGACCCTCGATGAGATGGACTGACACAATGGCTGCAAAAATGGGGTCAACCATACCAACTATTGTGAGAATGGCACAGGACAGGGCAGTGTTCCGTTCTGTTGTACGTAGGGTTGCTATGAGTGGGAACCAACTCCACACAGTTAAAAACAACAGCAACGTTTTTATTTTGTCATTGCAGTCTACATTGCCCCATATTGGCAAGAAATATAAAGACTGGATCACTGGCTCAGAGAAGAAAAGATGCAATTAAATTCTTAGCAAGATAAATTATCTTGCTAGAGAAAGCAGAGGAGTCATATGGAAACTGAATAAATGGTTTAGTCACATTTTACATGTGGCTTCATCCTCAGTAATAAGTCCCGTACTAAAGATAGTATCTCCTGGGTCACATGATCCAAGGTGTACATTTACTTTCATAAAAGGCATAAAAATTTAATGTAAATGCCCCTCACGTCTTTCTACACCTTAAATCCTAGAGCTTATTTGTTGTTCTTATTATTAGCTGCCTTTGAGTCAGCACTGGACTCGTGGAAACTTCACGCACAACGGGATTGGACCATTGTGATTCATTGGGTTTTCATTGGCTGATTTTTGGGAGTAGATCACCAGGCTTATCTTCCTAGTCTGTTTTAGTCTGGAAGCTCCAATGAAACCAGGCAGCCTCATAGCAACACTCAAGCCGCCACTGACAGATGGGTGGCTGAACTTCAGGAATCAAATTCCAGTCTCCTGAATGTGGAAGTCAAGAATTCTACCACTGAACCACCACTGCCCCCTTGGAGCTGATTTAGAAAGACCTGATTATCCAGCAACAAACCACTCTGTTCCCTAATTTTAACTAACCTACTTGGTTAAATCACACTAAAGATACAAAATATCTCAGTCCTTAGAAGATATACATTTATTAGGGATATAGTGGCATAGATAGAGACAACCCTCCTATCCTCCTACTCTCCTGCCCTCAACTCTTTGTTGAGGATAGGGTCAGGGATTGAATTGTGTCCCCCCAAAAATGTCCGCCAACTTGGTTAGCTCATGATTATTTCCAGTATTGTATGATTGTCTTCTATTTTAACATCTGATGTCATTTCCCAATGTTTTGTAAACTCTATCACTATGATGTAACAAGATGGATTAGAGGCAGTTCTATTGATGAGGTCTACAAGATTAGATAGTGTCTAAAGCCAATCTCTTTTGAGATATAAAAGAGAAAAGTGAGCAGAGAGATGGGGATCTCATACCATCAAGAAAGCAGGGCCGGGAGCAGAGCGCGTCCTTTGGACCTGAGGTTCCTGCACTGAGAATCTCCCAGACCAAGGGAAGATTGATGACACAGAACTTCCTCCAGAGCTGATGGAGAAAGCGTTCCCCTGGAGCTGACGCCCTGAATTTGGACTTGCAGCCTACTGGACTGTGAGTGAATAAACTTCTCTTTGTTAAAGCCATCCACTTGTGGTATTTCTGTTATAGCAGCAGTAGATGACTAAGACAGATAGGATGCTTTTTACATCCAAGAGTATCCTTGTGATGATGATGCAGAAGATGGGTGTGCTAATAACTCCTATACCGCATAGCTTGGGTGGTCCTGGATGACGTGGAGTTCCACTTCTATTAAAAAGCTAGGAGAGGGTGTAGGACTGGGCATTATATAAAAAGCAGGATTCAGAAAGTCACTTTTTGTAACTGCAACCTGGGAGTAGAATTCAGCCTTTTTTTTTTTTTTTTGGTCATTCTCCATATCCACTCAAGACTATAGACGAGAGAACTAGGAGCTTAGTCATCCCATGTCCTTTTGTATAGATTGCTACTTCTAGAAGGGTGCCCCCTTTTTTATTTTATTTTATTATTGTACTTTAGATGAAGTTTTGCAGAACAAACTAACTTCTCATTAAACAATTAGTACACATATTGTTTTGTGACATTGGTTACCAACCCCACAACATGTCAACACTCTCTCTTCTCGACCTTGGGTTCTCTGTTACCAGCTTTCCTGACCCCTCCTGCCTTCTAGTCCTTGCCCCTGGGCTGGTGTGCCTCTTGATTGAATCATTTATAACTGAGGTTGAGAAGGGACTGCCACATATTTTAGCTCAATTTCATCTTAATTAATGAATATTTGTTATTGAGAATAGTATCTTCATCCTTCATTGGACAGATTTCATTTTGAATATAAGCAATGTCATTTTATTTTTACTATGTAGCATAACATGTCTGTGCTTATATCAATGTAGAAGATATTGACTTAAGAGTGTATGATATTTTGTTCTGTATTTGCAAACTTTCTCCAGCCTGAAATCCAGAAGCTTGAAAGGAGACCATCATCCAAGTTTTAGATTAAAGTGTAGGGAACTTCAGAATCTAGTGACATATTTTAGTCTCAAGTTATGGATAAAGATCCAGCTTGTCCTTTCAATGCAATGCATGGCATCAAAAAGATAAAAAACTTCTTTTCCAAAAAAATTTTAACCTAAAATGATTTTTTCCCAACAAATGTCTTAAGTATTCTGAAAAATTTTAGAGATATAGTTTAGTTTATTATTTTGATGTTTGTGTATGCATATATATTTTATGCAAAATATGCTTACAAAGAATCTAGTTTCTCTTTTATACTCATTTGCTTACCTTCCTCTCTAGTCATTTTTCTATATAAAATCACATTACAACTAATATGATTCTGTATGTTTATGTTTTGTTACCACTCCCTTAGCTTCTGTTCAATGAGAATCTTAAATCACATTTTTATCCCCACCAACGTATGAAATCCACTTTTTTCAAGGACACTAATAGGGTCGCTGTAAGACAGAATCAATCTGATGGCAACAGGTTTGTTTGTTTTTGTTTTTTGTTTTTTTTTTTTGGTAATAATCTCTATGATGTCAATTTCAATGATCATTGACAGTTCTTATGTTAGTTGACCTTCTAACAACTTTGATAGATTAGACCACTCCTTTTCTCTTGAAGTTGTTTCTTTATTTGTCTCCCAAGGCCCTCTCTTGTTATCCTTCTACAAAATTGGCCAATCCCTCTAGGTCTTCATTGCTGAATACCTCCTCTAAATATTAGAGTGCCCCATGGTTCAGTCATTTTTCTCCTTACATGGATTCCTTTGGTGAATGCATACCATTTATGGCCTTCGATCCCATCTGTTCTCTAATGGTTCTCAAACTTATACTCACATCTTTGATCTTTAAGCTGAACTCCAGACTTACAAATGTAACTGTCTGCTTCTCATCACTACTTGAATGTTGAAGATACTAGCCAAATTTAGGATCTCTGAGGCAGTCCTATTGATTCCCCTCCTCATCCAATCTACCAAACAAAAACAAATACATAATCTGCTAACTTCCTTCCCTGAGTTTTACAAATCTCAGATTATAGCATTCCATTTATTCGATTGCTCCAGAGGAAATCATTGAAGACATTCCTCTTTCCTCCTTTTTCTCTCACATCTGACATCCAGTTTACCAGCAAGTGCCGCCAACTCTACCTCTGATCAATGACTTATAACTTAGCACCCTAGTCAAAGTCAACATCAAATCTTGCCTTGACTATTGCACCAAATCCCTAACTGGTCTCTTTGCTCTCACTCTTGCCCCACTGCACACTCTTTCTGTCCAAGAACTAAAGTTATCATTTGAAAATATAAATTAGATCATGAAATCATTCTGTTCAAAATATTCCAATGGTTTGCTATATTACTTAGGGGAAAAAATGTACTCTTCACCATGGTGTACCAGCTCAATGTGCTCTGCTTATGTTCAGACCACAAAATAATTCAGCTCTAGCCACGATGCTCATCTTGCTCTCTCTTGGCTAAGCCAAACTTCTTCCAACTCAAGGGACTTTGCACTTCCTCCATCTCTGCCTGCAATGCTTTCTCCCCAGACCTTTGTATAACTTACTCTTTGCTTCACTGAGGCTTCAATTCAAATGCACCTGATTAGACAGGACATTCCTGCAAAGTAAATTTTTCACTCTCCCTAACAAATAGTTTCTGGAACTTATTAGGAGCTCAACAAGTATTAGATGAATGAATGGATAATTATTAAATGAACAATTATTTATTAAATGATTAACAATAGTACAAATTACATGTACTATTAGGCAAATTTGGGATTGGTATAATTTCTTATCGGGTGATTTACTTCCAAAAAATCATCCAGTGAAAATCCTATGGTCTGATCCTGTTGTGCATGGGGTCTCCATGACTCTAGGGCTGATTTAACAGCAACAACAATAGTTACTTATCTACAAAACAGGGCTGCAGAGATCTAACCACATATTTTTGCTTGTGAAGGTCCGTTTTCGAAATGAACAATTTTATTTAAAAAAAATTTTACAAAATTCATGGTCCCGTGAAAAGTGTGGTGTCTTATTTTCCTAGGACTGTGGTAAAAAGATACCACAAACTGGGTAGTTTAAAAGAGCAGAAATTTATTGTCTCACAGTTCTGGAATTTGGGAGTCTGAGGTCAAGGTGCCAACCATGTTGATTCTGGGATTTAAAGGGAGTATCTGTTTCGTGTCTCTCTCCCAGCTTCTGGTTGTTCCAGGTGCTCCCTGACTTGCATCTGCAACATCACATGGTGTCCTTCCTCTTTCTCCCTGTCTCTGTGTCTCTTGTTCTTTTTATAAGGACACCAGTCATATAGGATTAGGACCCACCTCACTCCAGTATGACCTCATGTTAACATGACAACATCTTCAAATGCACTATTTCCAAACTGGGTCACATGCACAGGTACAGGGGTTAGGACTTAGATATATCTTTTGAGAGGACATAATTCAATTAATACATGTATTGCATACACAGTCCAATCCACCCCATAGCTCGTTGGAACCTGTTTGTATTGCAACAATGTAGATCTTCTTGCCTTTGCAGTTCCCTAGCCATTTATTTAAAGTTGTCACATCATTATCCATAATGCTGCATCTTTCCTTGTGCAGCAATGACACTCTCAAAGACTGTAACTGTTCTTCATTCATGATGACCTTAAGTGCAAGTCTTATTCAGGATATTTAGGAAAATGTGAACAATACTTTGGTTTTCCATTCAGAATTTCATAGCATAGAAGTAAGAAAACACATCTTCCAACTATGTCATCCCTTGAACTCTTTAGGCTGTCATCACTGCATCCTAGAATGGGATCTCTTTCAGTATTGAGGACACTCAGCTTCCAAACACCACTAGAGGATGGGCAGGATGGGAGGATGGGCAGGGATCACGGCCAGAGCAGAGAATAATCCCTTTAGAATTAGCATACCCCACCCTCATCAGTCAAGCATGGTTTTAGGCCATTCAGGGAGAGCACATCAGCACCATCAGGATCGGAAGGATATATTGACGTTGCAAAACAAGGATCTCAAAAGTCCTTAGAGAAGATAGCTGTAGCATCCCCCAGAATGCCCGCACACATGGGAAGAGCCTGAAGGAGTGGGCATGGCTGATCTCAGGACTGTGCCATAAGGGGAAGCTTGGTCAGGAAAAGGCTGGAGCCCAGAGTCCTGACGTTGTCAGCCTCATTCTGGTGCCCAAGCCTCTTCCTGGAACCAGACAGCTTGGGTCTGGTCCCAGCCAATGGGCTCCAAATCTAGATCTTCTGAGTGTCTGGTTGTCCTCAAGAGCAAGGAGAGGAGCTTAGGAAGGAGGGTCAGCAAGAGTTTTGAGGGGAGAAACAGAGATCAGGACATGTGGCCCAGTAGATGCTCAAAGTTTCCTACCCAGACCGCCATGCGGACCGGCTGGTCCCAGGCACCTAAGCCGGGTTTGGACAGTTTCCAGGAGACTTCTCCAAGGCCTGGGCCCCCTAAGGCACCAGGCCCAGGCTTCATTTGCCTGGATCTAAGGACTCTAGTGCAGGAGAAAGCAGTTTCTTTGTTACCACAACCAGAAGAACGATAAGATCATTTTTATATAAGATCCTCAAATGTGCTAAATTAAAATTCCTAAAATATAGATTAAGACAAAAATGCACAAATATTGACAGCTGAAAAATTTGAAACATATTATTGTTCATTGTGAAATGCATTATGACTTTGGAATAATGAAACAGTTATTTTTTTGTTTAACTTGAAAATTGACTCTAAAGGTAATTGCAGAACCAAACCCAAACCAAACCCATTGCTGTCTGAGTTGATTCCAACTCATAGCCATCCTACAGGACAGAGCATAATTGCCCCATAGGGTTTCCAAGGCTGGAATCATTTCGGAAGCAGACTGTCACATCTTTCTCCCATGGAGCAGCTGGTGGGTTCAAACTGCCAACCTTCTGGTTAGCAGCTAAGCATTTAACCATTGGGTCACCAGGACTCCTAATTGCCGGAAAGGAGATTTGAAATTGTTTTGAGCAGTGGAAGTATCATCAAAATAAGCATCTCACCCGATGTACCTAAAGATAGCATTTGTCTGGTGGTGTGTGTACTGTTATGATTATTTAAAGACTGAGCCGTATCATGGGTCCAACAAAACAAAGTAACGAATTCTCCAGCGGTATCAGGCAAGAGATGTGCCTCATCTGTATGACGCAGCTGAACACCAATCTAGGTTAAATTCACTGGTTAATTTCCCAATTTTAAGTGGGCAAAAAATAAATTGGAGAGAGGAGTGAAGCAAGCAATAAAAATAATTGAAAGCCTAGGAGATATGTGTTGGATTTGATTTAGTTGACTGAAACAAAGTGCCCAAGGTGAAAAGGAATTTCTCTATTATTCTTCTCAAATAAATGAGAGGAAGTGCTCATTACAGAGCATGTGTGCACAGAAACAACTTCATTCGCAAGAGCATCTGTATACTGTGCATGCATTGCATTTTCTACACACACTACACTCCTAGGTTACTCCGGCAGTATAAATCAGAGAAGCCTAATACACACACATACGCGCGCACACACACACACACACACACACACAACACCATTTATCTCAACTTCAAAGATTAAGGCATGGCTTAAGACCAACCCCAGAGAGCCCTGAGTTGAACCAATTCATGACTGATCCATGATATTCTGAAATCTCTGTCCTAGAAGAATGCGATCTCTACACACAATCGGAAAAGGAATTTAGGGATAGAAGGGAGGGCTCAGCTCAGTGCGCTCATTTTAGGTTCAATGGTGTTATAGCATTTTGTTCCCATACAATTAGTGAGCTATATTAATTTCTTGTGGCTGCTGTGATAGGCTAATACAAACTTGGTGTATTAAAATAACTGACATTTATTTTCTCACATTTCTGGAGACCAGACGTGAAATCAACATGCCTGGGCTGAAACCAAGGTGTCAGCAGAGGCTCTAGAGGAGAATCTGCCCCTTGCTTCTGGTGGCTGCTGACATTTCTTGGCTTGTGGTCACATCACTCCAATTTTCAAAGCCAGTGTCTTCAGATTTCTCTCTGTTTCATCTTCCCAATGCCTTTTGCTGTGTGTGTGTCTGTGTGTAAATTCTCCATCTCATTCCCTTTTATAAAGATGCTTGTAATTGAATTTATGCCTACACAGATAATTCAGGATACCTCTCCATCTCAAGGTCCTTAAGTTAATCACATCTGCAAATACTTTTTATTTATTTATTTGCCGTACAAGTTAACATTCACAGGTTCCAGGTATTAGGGCATGGATTTTTTTGGGGGGGCCACTGCTGAACTTACCATATGAGCCTTGAAGGACTTACTGTAGCATAAACAAAGATTAAAGTAAAAACAAAACAAAACAAAAAAATTACTCTTTAATACATAAGTGAAGATTTACTATTACATAGCTAGATTACAATTAAATGACAATTGGTCCCTGAAACTGCAGGTGATGTACAGGTTAGAAAGATCATAAAATCTTATGAAGGCCTGCATAATTTTTCTTCTTTAGAAGCAAAACTAAAGCCATTTAGAGATGAGTATAAATGTACCCAGAAGAAGTTACATTTTGACAAGATTGGGTTTTAACCTACATCACTGCCTTATACAGGCATATGATACTCTTTTATATTGGTATAAAATATGCAACCATTTATTATTACTGTGTCACTCAGATTGTAGGGCCCAGGACTGAAGACATGCATGTTTATAAGAACACTGTCTTCAGTCCTGCTTCTGGGGTGATGTTAAAATTTTATTCAGCTTGCAGGTCACTAGATTTCTGCTTTCTTTCTCAGAGAAAGACTGTTTCTTTGCCGCACTATATCCTAATAGTCAGATCCTGGTCTTGTTTCCATTATACCACATCCCTAGTAATAAGTGGTCACTCATTACATATCAGAGCCCTAGTGGTGCAGTGGTTAAGAGCTCGGCTGCTAACCAAAAGGTCAGCAGTTGGAATCCACCAGCTGTTCCTTGGAAACCCTATAGGGCAGTTCTACTCCATCCTGTAGGGTCACTATGAGTCAGAATCAACTCGATGGCAACTTTTTTTTATTACATATCACTCTACAAATGCTTTAGATTGTATAATAAGTCTTGTTGGGAGTTATTATCCTACACATTTTACACATGAAGAAGGTTAGGCTTTGGATGTTAGGTGTCTTGAACACAGTCTCAGAGAGTAAGAACAGAAATGGGATTTGAGTCTCCCAGTCCAAAATTACCTGTTATTTAAATGTAACATCCTTAGTAATGGTGTTTCTACCTAATGTTAGGGATCAGAATCACTGTGCTTTAATACTTGCTGTCCTTTAACTGAATTATCTGGACTTGCTACCTAGAACCTCTGATAACTGTCTGCCTTACTGAAGCCTGGATAGTCACAGGCAAACTTAAAGAACGTGATTTCTTACCTATTGCAGCTGTATCCTGCCTGCTCTTCCTTCACACAACTCTGTCTATCTGTGGGTTAATCTTACAGGGTGAGAACTACATATTAGCCCAAGATTTTGGCACATCTTTAATGAATCTCTGCATTTACACAAAATTCAGACGCCATGTCTTTATCTGTACAATTTTGGTTTAAATCTCAGTTTGGGTCTTACCACTTTGGTTCAGTTTGCTAACTCATTATTCATCCCATCATTCCTATAATAAGGGGCCACCTACTGAAGGTATTATGTGTGAGACACTGACACACGGGAGGCCAGGAAATGAAATACATGTCTGTATCTCTGTCCTCAAAGAGATTGTACTTTGCCTGATAAGATTTACTCACAGAGATACATTGTAATACAAGACAGCACACAAAATAAGAGGATTCTTCAAAAGAATTTAAAACATGGGTTAAAAGAGATACTTTTATACTAATGTTTATTACAGCACTATTCAAAATAACCAAAATGTGAAAACAACCCAACGGTCCATCAACAGATGAATAGAGAAACAAAATGTGGTACATACACACAATAGGATATTATTTAACCATAAAGAGAAATGGAGTTCTGATACACGCTACAGTATGAATGAACCTTGAAAACATTAGGTTGCAAAGGGTTAACATGCTCAGCTGCTAACTAAAGGATCGGGAGTTCAAGTCCACACAGAAGTAACTTGGAAGAAAGGTCTGGCGTTCTAGTTCAGAAAAATCAGCCAGGGCTATGGAGCACAGTTCTACTGTGACACCATGGGGTCACCATGAGTCAGAACTAACTTGAAGGCAACTGGTTTTTAAGTGAGATAGGTCAGACACAAAGGTTTCAAATGATGGAAGACAGGATCAGCAAAATTGAAGACAAACATTTGGATACAACTCTGAGGAAAAATCAGAAAAAAGAAAGAAGAAAAATGAAGAAACCATGAGAATTATGTAAGATACAATCAAAAGCAAAAATTTGTGAGTGATCGGAGTTCCAGAACAGGGGGAGAAAACAAAAAACACAGAGAGGATCATTGAAGAACTGCTGACAGAAAACTTCTCCAATATCATGAAAGATGAAAAGCTGACCATCCAGAAAGCTCAAAGAATCCCATATAGGACAGACCACCCCAAAAGAAAATCACCAAGGCATATTAAAATCACATTCACTAAAACCAAAGACAAACAAAGAATCCTGAGAGCAGCTCAAGAAAAAGAAAAAGTCACATACAGAGGAGAAACAATAAGACTAAGCTTGGGTTATCTGGCAGAAACCATGCAGGCAAGAAGGCAGTGGGATGACATATACAAAACCTTGAAAGAAAAAAATTGCCAGCCACTAATAATATATCCTGCAAAACTATTGTTCAAATATGATGGTGAAATTAGGACATTTCCAGATAAACAGAAATTAAGGGACTAAGTAAAAACAAAACCAAACTTACAAGAATTATTAAAGGGAGTCCTTTGATCTGAGAACAAACAACATCAGACCACAGGCTGAATCTAGGACACAGGACTGTACCAGACAGGTATCAACCTAGGAAATGACCCCTCAGACTATCCAGAATCAAAAGAATTACCACAGGGAACCAGAGAGGTTAATCTGTAAATAACAACAACATCAGAACAATAAAAAAGGAAATAAATGGTGTAGATATAGAACCTTCTAATGGAGAGGAGGGCAAGGTGATACCAAGTAAGAATAGACTGCTTCAAACCTAGGAAGATAAGGGTAAATTTCAAGGTAACCACAAAGAAAGTTAACAAACTTACTTATCAAAATAAAGAAGAAAAACACAAAGCCTCAGTAAAAATAAAACCTACGAAAACAAAAATGAAAAATAAATCCACAAACAAAAGGAATTCAGCACAGCAGAGTAAGAGGAAAAAAGAAAATGTCAGCACCACAAAAAAAGTGCTATAAAAGGACAGCAATAAATTCATACCTATCAATAATTATACTGAGTGTAAAAGGCCTAAATGCATCCATAAAGAGAGAGTGACAGAATGGATAAAAAAAAAAACAAAACAGAATCCATCAATATGCTGTCCACCAGAGACACACCTTAAAAACAAAGACATAAATTTATTAAAAATCAAAGGATGGAAAAATATATCAAGCAAACAGCTACCAAAAAAGAGCAGGATGGCAATACTAATCTCAGATAAAATAGACTTTAAAACAAACTCCACCATAAAAGACAAAGAAGGACAGTATATAATGATTAAGGGGATGATCCATCATGAAGACATAAACATAGTAAACATCTACACATCCAATGACCAAAGTACATAAAACAAACTGTAACCACACTGAAAAGAGAAACTGACCGTTCCACAATAATAGTAGGAGACTTCAACACACCACTCTTAGTAAAGGACGGAACATATAGAAAGAAACTCAACAAAGATACAGAAGACCTAAAGGGTACTATCAGCCAACTTGACCTCATAGACATATATGGAACATTCCATCCAACAGCTGAAAACTACACATTCTTTTCCAAGGCACACGGAACATTCTCCAGAATAGACCACATCTTAGGCCACAGAGCAACCCTCAACAAAATCCAAAACATTGAGATACTACAGAGTATCTTCTCTGACCACAGCACTATCAGGGTAGAAACTAATATCAGGAAGACCAAAGAAAAAAATCAATTACATGGAAACTGAATAACACCCTGCTTACAAGCCACTGGGTAATAGAAGAAATCAGAGATGGAATAAAAAAATTCCTATAATCAAATGAGAATGAAAATACATTATACCAAAACCTTTGGGACACAGCAAAGGCAGTCCTCAGAGGACAATTTATAGCAATAGATGCACACATCAAAAAAGAAGAAAGGGACA
>NW_004444050.1:8363633-8374977 GCF_000243295.1 Trichechus manatus latirostris | reverse complement strand
AAAAATTCTCAACAAAATTCTAGCCAATAGAATTCAGCATCATATCAAAAAAATAATACACCACGACCAAGTAGGATTCATACCAGGTATGTAAGGATGGTTCAACATAAGAAAATCAGTCAACGTAATCCACCATAAAAATAAAAAGAAAGAAAATAACCACATGATCATCTCAATTGAGGCAGAAAAGGCATTTGACAAAGTCCAACACCCATTCCTGATAAAAACTCTCAATAAAATACGTTTCGAGTGCTCACTTCAGCAGCACATATACTAAAATTGGAATGATACAGAGAAGATTACCATCATCACTGCTCAAGGATGACACACAAATTCGTGACGCGTTCCATATTTTTGTACTAACTGTTTAATGAGAAATTATTTGTTCTGTAAACCTCCTTCTAAAGTACCATTAAAAAAATAAAATAAAATAGGGAAAAAAGGTATAGAAGGGACATTTCTAAACATTATAAAGGGCATTTATGGAAAACCAACAGCCAACATCATTTTTAAAGGAGACAGGTTGAAAACATTCCCCTTGAGAACAGGATCAAGACAAGGATGTCCTTTATCTCCACTCCTATTTAGCATTGTGCTGGAAGTTCTAGCTAGAGCAATAAGGCAAGAAAAAGAAATAAAGAGCATGCAAATTGGTAATGAAGAAGTTAAACTGTCCTCTGTCTGCGGATGATATGATACTATACTTAGAAAACCCAAAAGACTTCATGAGAAAACTATTGGAACTAATAGAAAGATTCAGCAGAGTAGCAGGATACAAGATAAGCATACAAAAATCAGTTGGATTCCTATACACCAATAAACAGAATGATGAAAAGGAAATCAGGAAAACAGTACCATTTATAATAGCCCCTAAAAAAATAAAATACTTAGGAATAAATCTAACCAGGGATCCAAAAGACCTATATAAAGAAACTTCAAAACCCTTGTGCAAGAAACCAAAAGAGATCTACATAAATGGAAAAACATACCATGCTCATGGATAGGTAGACTCAACAATGAGAAAATGACAATTCTACCCAAAGCAATCTACAAACAGAATGCAATCCCAATTCAGATACCAACAACGTTCTTTAAAGAGATGGAAAAACTAATCATTAACTTTATACAGATATGGAAGAAGCCCTGGATAAGTAAAACACTACTGAAGAAGAAGAATAAGGTAAGAGGACTTGTACTACCTGACCTCAGAACCTACTATACAGCTACGGTAGTCAAAAGAGCCTGGTACTGGTACAACAACAGATACATTGACCAATGGAACAGAATTGAGAACCCAGATGTAAATCCATCCCCCTAAGGTCATCTGATCTACCAAAAGGGCCCAAAGTCCATCAAACAGGGAACAGATAGTCTTTTTAACAAATGGTGCTTGCAGAACTGGATGTTCATCTGTAAAAAAATGAAACAGAACCTCACAACATACACAATAACTAATTCAAAATGGATCAAATACCTAAATATAAAGCCCAAAACTATAAAGTTCATAGAAGAAAAAATCGTATCAACTCTAGAGGCCTAACATACGGCATTAACAGGATACAAACCATAACCAGCAACACACGAACTCCAGAAGATAAGCTAACTACTGGGATCTTCTTAAAATCAAACACGTATGCTCTTCAAAAGACTTCACCAAAAGAGTAAAAAGACAACCTTCAGACTGGGAAAAAATTTTGGGGCATTACAAGTCAGACAAAAGTCTAATCTCTAAAATCTACAAGAAAATCCAACACCTCTACAACAAAAAGACAAATAATCTTATTAAAAAATGGGCCAAGGAAATGAACAGACTCTTCACCAAAGAAGACATTGAAACGGCCAACAGACACATGAGGAAATGCTGGTGATCACTAGCCATTAGAGAAATGCAAATTAAAACCTCAATGAGATACCATCTCACCCCAGCCATTACTGGCACGAATCAAAAACACTGGAAATAACAAATGTTGGAGGGGCTGCTGGGAGATCGGAACTCTTATGCACTGCAGATGGGAATGCAAAATGATACAACCATTTTGGAAAATGATATGGCACTTCCTTAGAGCACTAGAAATAGAAATACCATACAATCCAGCAATCCCACTCCTAGGAATATATCCTAGAGAAATAAGAGCCATCACATGAACACATAAATGCACACCCATGTTCATTGCAGTATTGTTCACAATAGCAAACAGATGGAAACATCCTAGATGCCCATTGTCATGGATTGAATTATGTGCCCCCCAAAATGTGGTATTTCTGTTGTAGCAGCACTAGATGACCAAGACAGAATTTGGTACCGAGAGTGGAGTGCTGCTCTAACAGATACCTAAAATAAGGAAGAGTTTTTGAAACTGAGAATGGATAGAGCAGTGGCAGCAGCAAGGGACCAGCAGCAGCAGCAGAGAACCTGCAACAGCAGAGAAGTGGCAGTGGCAGAGAACCTGCAGTGGCAGAGGAGTGGCAGTGGCAGAGAACCAACAACAGCAGAACCAGGAGACCAGTGCGAGACGGCGCTGAAGCTGATCCATGGAGTGAGAGAGCTAAGTGCCTGTGCGCAGGAGACTTTCTGGTGGAGTAGGGTGCCTCTGGACACTTATTGGTGGAGCTACCGAGCTTTGGAACATTTGCCCCAGCAAGGCAGACATGGGCGTGAGGCCCCAGAGCCAAGAGGCCACAAGAAACAGAAGCAGAAGCTGAAGAGACAAGGGACACAAGAAGCTGAGCTGCCTCAGTCTCAAAAGGTATGGCCATGACCTCAGAGGTTTAAAAGGATGGAGCCATGGCCTCTGGTGCTTCTAAGGGTGGAGTTGCCACTCAGATGGACTGGGAAAATACTGCGCTTAAAGCCGAGGGAGCAGAGCTGCTGTCCCAGTGGGCCTGGAAGGTGGAGCTGAAGCCCAGGGCCGAGGGGTCTCCACTCAGAATCTGGAGAGCATGGTCAATACCTAGAGTCTGGAGGCAGGGTCATTGGGTAAATTGTCTCAGAGGACAGAAGATTATTATCGAAGCCTTGAGGACTAATGTAATGTGTTCTGCTGTCTTGCTTGGTGCCTGTTATCCCTTCTTTCCCTAAAGTTTCTCCCATTTGTAATGGAAATGTCTAGCTTGTGCCTGTTCTGCCATTGTACCTTTGGAAGCAGATAACTTGTATTCTAGATTTCACAGATGAAGAGGAATCTTTGGATTTTGGACTTGGAGTTAAGACTTTTGCTGTGATATGATGGGGTGAATATATTTTCCACATTGCAAGGATGTGATTTCTTGGGGGCCAAAGTGTGGAATGTTATGGACTGAATTATGTCCCCCCAAAATGTGTGTATCAGTTTGGCTAGGCCATGATTCCTGGTATTGTGTGATTTTCCTTTATGTTGTAAATCCTGCCTCTATGATGTTAATGAGGGAGGATGGGTGGCAGTTATGTTAGTAAGGCAGGACTCAGTCTACAAGATTGGATTGTATCCTGAGGCAATCTCTTGAGATATAAAAGAGAGAAGTGAGCAGAGAGACAGGGGGATCTCATACCACCAAGAAAGCAGTGCCAGGAGCAGAGCACATCCTTTGGACCCGGGGTCTCTGGGCAGAGAAGCTCCTAGTCTGGGGGAACACTGATGAGAAGAAGGCAGACAGAGAGAGAAAGCCTTCCCCGGAGCTGATGCCCTGAATTTGGACTTTCAGCCTACTTTATTGTGAAGAAATAAATTTCTCTTTGTTAAAGCCATCCACCTGTGGTATTTCTGTTGTAGCAGCCCTAGATGACTAAGGCACCCAACAACAGATGAATGGATAAACAAACTATGGTACATACACATGATGCAGTATTATGCAACAATAAAGAACAATGATGAATCTGTGAAGCATCTCATAACATGGATGAAACTGGAGGACATTATGCTGAGTGAAATAAGTCAATCACAAAAGGACAAATATTGTATGAGTCCAATACTGTAAAAAAACCATGAAAAGGTTTACACATAAAAAGAAATAATCTTTGTTGGTTATGAGGTATGGGAGGGGTGGGGGGGAATACTAGATAGAAAATAGAGAAGTGGTGACTTTGGTGAAGTGTAAGACAGAACACAATACTGGGCAAGCCAGCACAACTTGTACAAGGCAGTTATGGAAGCTTCATAGACACATTCAAACTCCCTGAGGGACCGAATTGCTGGGCGTAGGGCTGTGGAGACCATGGTCTCTGGGAACATCTAGCTCAATTGGCATAACACAGTTTATAAAGAAAATCTTCTGCATTCTACATTGGTGAGTAGTGTCTGGAGTCTTAAAAGACTGTGAGCAGCCATCTAAGATACTCCACTGGTCTCACTCCTTCAGGAGCAAGGGAGAATGAAGAAAACTAAAGACACAAGGGAAAGATTAGTCCAAAGGACTAATGGACCACAACTACCACGGCCTCCACCAGACTGAGTCCAGTACAACTAGATGGTACCTGGCTACCACCACTGACTGCTCTGACAAGGATCACAATAGAGGGTCTTAGATGGAGCTGGTGAAACATGTAGAACATAATTGTAACTCACAAAAAATACCAGACTTAGTGGCCTGACAAAAACTGGAGAAAACCTGAGAGCATGGCCCCTGGACACCCTTTTAGCTCAGTAGTGAAGTCACTCCCGAGGTTCACCCTTCAGCCAAAGATTAGACAGGTCCATAAAATAAAACGAGACTAAAGGGGTACACCAGCCAAGGGGCAAGGATTAGAAGGCAGGAGGGGGCAGAAAAGATGGCAATAGGGAACCCAAGGTTGAGAAGGGGAAGTGTTGACATGTTGTGGGATTGTTAACCATTGTCATAAAACAATATGTGTACTAACTGTTTAATGAGAAACTACTTGTTCTGTAAACCTTCATCTAAAGTACAATAAAAACAAAATAAACAGAAGGAAGTCAGACACAGAAGGACAAATACCGCGTGATTCCACTTACATGAAATATCTAGAACAGAAAACGGATAGAGATAAAAGTTCATCAGTGAATACTGGGGCTTGGGGAGGGGGAAATGGGGAGTTATTGCTTAAGGGGTATTGAGTTTCCGTCTGAGGCTGATGAAAATTTTTGGTGAGGGTGCCACAGGATAGTTCATGTGATTAATGTCACTGAATTGTACACTTAAGAGTACTTGAAATGGCTAGTATTTTCTGACATGTATTTTACTATAATAAAAAAATCTATATTTCCTACCTGCTTCTTATTCTGGTATTAAACATTTATAAGGAAGAAAATGCCATTTGTGATTTCAGTATTGACTACTATTATTGTGAATGAAAATTTAACTATCTCTTGTTGGAAGTTTTGTTTTTTCTCTTCTTCTCTTAGTAACTAGTTAGGGTTTATGTAGGAGGCATAATAATGGCCCCCTAGAGATGTATAGGGTCACTATGAGTAGGAATCAACTCAATGGCAACGGGTCTCGTTTTGGTTTAAAGATGTCCATGTCCTAATCTATGGAATCTAGTTATATGTTAACCTTAAATGGCCCAAAGGACTTTACAGATGTGATTCAGGTTAAGGACCTTAACATGGGGAGCTTATCCTGGATTATCCCAGTGGACCCAATCTAATCACATGGGTCCTTAAAAGTAGGAGACCTTTCTGGGCGGTAGTGATAGGGAGTTGTGACTACAGAAGAATTATCAGCTAGATGGGATGTTGCTGGATTTGAAGATGGCAGTAGGGGGCTGCTAGCTGAGGAATGCAGGTGACCTTTAGAAGCTGGAAAAGGCAGGGAAACAGATTCTTCCTGGAGCCACCAGAAAGGAACACAGCCCTGCAGACATCTTGATTTTAGCCCAGAGACTTGTATTGGGCTGTAGTATGACCTATAGAACTGTAAAATAATAAATTTTTATTGTTTATTCCATGAAAAAAAAAAGAGTTCTTGATATGTTATTGTTATTGTTATTGTTGTAGTTTAATTTCTTTCTCATGCTGGCTTTTTAAATGTTAATTGTATGTTTTAATAGCTTTTTTCAAGGTATAATTTACATACTATAAAATCCACATGGTTTCAGTGTACAATTCAATGATAGTAAATATACAGCAGTTTGCAAGCATCACACAGTCCAGTTGTATAATTAGATTTCCACCATCCCAAAAGATCCATTGTGCCTATCTGCAATGATGCCCTGTTCCCACCCTCAGCTCCTAGCAAGCACAAATCTACTTTCTGTATCTATATATTTGCCTTTTCTGACAACTTGTATAACTGCAATCATAATTTTGCACCTGGTTTCTTTCACGTAGCATAATGTTTGTGAGGTTCATCTGTGTTGCAGGGTGAATCGCTATTTTTTTAAATTACCAAATAGTGTTCCATTGTATAACCATATGACATTTTATTTATCCATTCACCATGTTTATTGACTCATGGACATGTGAGTGGTTTACACACTTTGGGTCTTATGAATAATACTGCTATGGACATTTGGGAACAAGTTCCTTTGTGGACGTATGGCTTCATTACTCACGGGTATCTTCTAGGAATTGCTGAGTAATAGGGTAAATTTAGAAATTATGTTTGAACCATTTAAAGTGGTGTCTCACTAGACAAACCTGACAAGCTCTCTCAATGCCCCCTAAAGTTCAGGTGGAAATAAAAAAAATAAATAAATTCAAACACAAAAATTAATCAAAGTGCTGCCCATATCTGGAAAAATGTTCACTAACCACCAATCTGAGAGAATTAGAATGTATAATGCAGGTTTCATCTACAGGAGACACCATAGATAAGAAAAAGAAAAGAAGAAACAGCACCTTGCTTGAATGTAAATAGTGAGAGCCTTAGTCACTCCCCTGCTACTTACTCCTTAACTCCAAATCGCAATGCGTTTGCAACCAAAGCAACTAGGATGTCACCCATCGCCTGCAAATGTGTGATTTCTTGGGCAGTCAGAGATCTAGATTCTGTTCCACTCTCCTCTTGCTCTACCCGCTCAGAGTCTCTACCTTCTCAGAAAACACCCAGGTAAAACGAAGAGTGAAATTGAACTCTGCTTTGCTGTCTGCATTATAGATATTATTTGGGGGAATACTGGAAGATTTGCCTTTGGAAACAAAAGCACAGGAAGAGATGGGTGGTAGTAAGTGCCACTGAATGCATCCCTCTCAACAGCCATTTGACTTGTGCCCATAATGCGGAACCCTCCTGGCTCAATCCTATGATTTTTGCTGGGTATGAATAAAGCCACAGGTCCCTTGTGAGATTCAATCCTGACCCAAGAAACCTTCAAACTTCAGGATCATGGGTAAGTTTAAAGACTGCACTCCCAGGTATGGACTGCTACCCAAATTTCTACAGAAATCCAGTTGTTCTTAAACCTACAGAGACTGGGCTTACCCTGCTAGATCTCAGATCCTGCAGAACTAATCAAACCTCATTCCACAGGGTCCACACTACCAGGGAGGACCTGGAGCTAGTCTCTCAAAGGAGGCAGTGAATAAGAATGCTGGCATTTTCCAACAGAGCACATAGGCCAGAGTTCAGTGTATTGAATATTATGTCAGACGCTAGAGTAACAAGAGATACTCAGTCAATCAAAAAAGGCAGGGGGAAGGAAATACAGCTCAGTGAGCCAGTGTAAACCCAGCCAAACCTCACCTCCCTAGGTGACAATTCCCTCAATAATTTCCTTCTAAGGCTTGCTATGGCTAGAAACTCTAAACAGTGTTTTGCTTCTGAGTTGTTGGGCAAGTTCATTCTCTGAGTAGGTATAATGAAAGCAAATTGCTTAATCTGTGGAAATTTTCCACTGCATGGTCACCAAGTGAGGCATGCCACCACCAAATTTTGACACTTGCATTGTGATTTTCATCACTTGTTCATTCCTTAATCCAGATTCAAGTTATCACAATTCCAGTGGTCCTGAACAATTAAAATATTTATTATCACATAACAGATGCAGCCACTATCCATCTGTGACTTTGTCTTACTGTGGTGGCTTGGGTGTTGCGGTGATATTGGAAGCTATGCCATTGGTATTTTAAATACCAGCAGGGTTGCCCAGGATGGACAGCTTTCAGTGGAGCTTTCAGACTAACAGATTAGGAAGAAAGGCCTGGAAGTCTACTTCCAAAAATCATCCAGTGAATACCCTATGGATCACAACAGAAGATTGTTCTGTATAGTGCTAGAAGATGAGTCCCCTAGATTGGAAGGCACTCCAAATACACAGTGACCACAACAATGGACTCAATTATGCCAATGATTATGAGGATGGAGCAGCACCAAGCAATGTTTGGTTCTGTTGTACATGGCATTGCCATAAGTCAGAGCCAACTGGAAGGCAGCTAGCGACAACAACACAACGAAGAGGGAGGATAGTTCCTGGCCCTGGTAGGTTGTGTTCTGGGAAGGAAGACAAATCCTCTCAAATGGACTTGTATGAGGCAGACTTGAGGCAGGAAGATCCACAGACTTGGATTTTTCTTGTGCTGAATCTATGTGTAGTGTCAGAACGTAGATGTGTGGCAGCAATAGAAGAGTCCATCTCTAACTGAAATGAAATTTAATCAAAAATCTACAGCACTGTTTTAGTTATGGATTGTATTTGACAGCATATAACAAACATTGCACTAGTGTACATTAACCTCTTTTATTTATTTATTTATTTTTGGCGTAACTGTATGTCTGAGCCAGACAGAGACGGGCTGCTGAAGCAGCTCCAAGACACCAAAACAGCCTCAGGTTGCTATTATGCTGCTCCTCCTTTCATTCCATTGACATATCATGTTTGCATGGTGGAGCTCCTCTTTTATAGGGGGCTAGAATAAAATCCATTTTTGCAAATATACAGTGTTAAGTTTTAAGAGTATTCTCCAAAAGTTGCAAAATGATAAAAAAAAATCAGTCCTATTTAATTATTCTTTCACTTCTTATATTTTACATATCAGTTTTACACCTATGCATATGTCCTTTTGTTCCTCATAGTTAAAAATAATTAGCTCTTAAAACACAAATATTCTTGTAGGCAAATTGCTCATTAGTGAGTATTTTTCTCTGTAGTAATTTATTCCTTTGTTCTTTTTTTTTCTTTGCCCTGTCATCTAATGTATTATATTACTAAATTTGGCAATTAATCTGTTATTCGAGTATAGAATTGATCTATTTTCTTTAAAAATAAATAATTATTATTTCATATGTGATTTTCATCAAAATAGTTTGAAGAGCAGAAATGAATCATGATGTATTTTTCTTTTGTAAAAAAATGTGCATATTTGCATTTATTCTCTCAACTGAAAACCGTGGCCTCAATTAATTGTTGTGGTTAGGTGCTGTTGAGTTGGTTCCAAATCTTAGCGAACCTCTGTACGATAGAACGAAACACTGCCCAGTCCTGAGCCATCCTCACAATCGTTGCTATGTTTGAGCCCGTCATTGCAACCGCTGAGTCATTCCAGCTCCTTCAGGATCTTCCTCTCTTTCTCTGACCCTCTACTTTACCAAACATCGTGTTCCTTCTCCAGGGACTGGCCCCTCCCGATAACGTGTTCAAAGTAGGTGAGACTTAGTCTCGTTATCTTTGCTTCTAAGGAGTATTCTAGCTATACTTCTTCCAAGACAGATTTGTTCATTCTTCTTGCAATCCAGGATATATTCTTTGCCAACACCATAATTCAAAGACATCAATCCTTCTTTGGTCCTCCTTATTCATTGTCCAGCTTTCACATGCATATGAGGCAATTAAAAATACCATGGCTTGGATCAGGCACACTTTAGTCCTCTAAGTGACATCTTTGCTTTCAACACTTTAAAGAGGTCTTTTGCAGAAGATGTGCCCAGTGCAATATGTTGCTTGATTTCTTGACTGCCGCTTCCATGAAGGTTGATTGTGGATCCAAGTAAAATGAAATCTTTCACAACTTCAATCTTTTCTCCGTTTATCATGATGTTGCTTATTGATCCAGTTGTGAGAATTTTTGTTTTCTTTATGTTGAGGTGTATTCCATACTGCAGGCTGTGATCTTTATCAGTAAGCATTTCAAATCTTTTTCACTTTCGGCAAGCAAGGTTGTGTCATCTGCATATTGCAGTTTGTTAATGAGTCTTCCTCCAATACTGATGCTGTGTTCTTCTTCATATAGTCCAGCTTCTTGGATTATTTGCTCAGCATATGGATTAAATAAGCATGATGAAAGGATACAACCCTGATGCACACCTTTCCTGATTTTAAACCATGCAGTATCCCCTTGTTCTGTTAAAGCCACTGCCTCTTGGTCTCAGTTTGTGTTCCTCACGAGCACAATTAACTGTTCTGGAATCCCTATTCTTTGCAATGTTATTCATAATTTGTTACGATCCACACAGTAAAATGTCTTTGCATCATCAATAAATCACAGGTCAACATCTTTCTGGTATTCTCTGCTTTCAGCCAAGATCCATCTGACATCAGCAATGATATCCCTCCTTCCACGTCCTGAATCCGGCTTCAGTTTCTGGCAGTTCCTGTCGGTGTAATGCTACAACCACTTTTGAATTATCTTCAGCACAATTATTTTCAGTTAGATCACCTTTTTAAAATTCTTTTTGTGTTATATATTTATTTAATGCAGCATACTGTATAGATTATATAATTTTTTATTTTTCCTTGCTATTTTCTAACTTGAATGGTACACATCCTTTATATCACCCTAGTTTAAGTATTTCAGTGTTTGAACACACTTGATTCAATCTTACTCTAAAAACGTTTGCCAAGAATAAACAATTTGTATTTATCTATAACAGGGCTCAACATTCTGCAGCTTTCAGGTCAAACCTGGCCCCTAGCCTGTTTTTCTAAGTGTTCTAGAACACAGCCACACCTATTTGTTTCTACATTGTCAATGATTATTTTCTCACTATGATGACAAAGTAAAATAATTATTACAGAGATCTTATGCCTGGAGAGTTAAAAATGTTTACTTTATATCCCTTAAAATAAAAAGTTTGTAAGGCTCTAATCTAAATACACACACAAATGCATACACCCATTCCCCTTTGGAATAAAAAGAAAATTTTAACAATGAGATAAATTATTGACAATTTACTGTTATAAACATATTGGTCTAATACAGTGCTAATTGTTAAGGATATTCTTTTTTTATTTTATTGTACTTCAGGTGAAGGCTTACAGAACAAATAGTTTCTCATTAAGCAGTAGTAAACATGTTGTTTTATGACATTGGTTAACAAACCCACAACATATTAACCCTCTAAATTCTCAACCTTTTTTTCTGGTGAAAATACACATAGCCAAAGATACACCATTTCAAAAATGTCTACATGCACAGTTCAGTGACATTGACTATGCTCTTCCAGTTGTGCTGTTATTCTCACTTAAGATGAAGGC
>NW_004444050.1:8351601-8358463 GCF_000243295.1 Trichechus manatus latirostris | reverse complement strand
GAGTGTGAATATGATATGCCTTGGTGATTTTCTTTTGGGGTCTCTTCTATATGGGGTTCGTTGAGCTCCTTGGATGGCCAGCTTTTCATCTTTCATGATATTTGGGAAGTTTTCTGTCAGTAGTTCCTCAGTGAGCTTCGCTGTGTTTTCTGTTTTCACCCTCTGTTCTGGAATTCCAATCACTTGCAAATTTTTGCTTTTTATTGTGTCCCACATAACTCTCAGGGTCTCTTCATTTTTCAGTGTTCTTTTCTCTGAGTTTTCCTCAAACAGAGTTGTATCCAAGTGTTTATCTTCAGTTCCACTGATCCTGTCTTCCACAGTTTCAAATCTGCTTCTCAGCCCTTCTATGACACCGTCCATTTCTGAAATCTTATTGTTTATCTTTTGGATTTCTAATTGTTGTATTTGTATAATTTCTAGTTGTGAATAAATTTTGGCATTTTGTTCCTGGATTATTTTCCTGAATTCTTCCAATTTTTTGTCTGCATTTTCCATGAATTTGTCTATTTTTTCCTCATGTTTGTCAGCTTTTTGCCTCAGTTCTTGGAGAATTCTGAGTATTAGATATTTGAATTCCCTATCAGGTAGTTCTAGTGCATTTTCTTCCACAGGAGAGTCATCTGGTGTTTTATTTTGGATGCCTACTGGAGCCATCCTGTCCTGTTTTTGTAAATGTTTTGATATTGTCTGCTGTTTTCGAGGTATTCAGTAGTTATTTTTCTCACTTACTGATTGTAGATTTGTTTGTTTCATCCCTTTTTTAAAAAAAAAAAAATTGACTATGCCTGAGCAGGCGGACTGTGTGTTCTTTGTTGTTTGCTCATCTCTGCACCCAATTCTTTTCGCCTTCTTCTGCAACCAGCAGGGTCAGTCACTCAGATATGGTACAGCAGGTCAGGTCTAGCTGAAGAGGAGTTACTGGGATGGGTAGTTTGTGGCACTTACTACAGCGACCAGAGTGGGTCAGTAATCAGTGCAGGGCAGGTTCCAGTAGGCCTTGCCTGTGCTGCTTGGTGGTATGATGTCAAGCACACAGTGCAGGTAGGCAGGACGCAGCTGGGAAATTGTTATGTGTGGAGCTAAGATGTTTATGGGAGAGAGGAGAGAGGAACAGGAGCTAAAAGCATACAAACAAACAAAAAAGAATGCTAGGGGAGCTTGTCGTTGGAGTGGAGAGATGAGAGACTATGAAATGGAGAAAAACAGAAAGGGGAAGAGGAAGAAAAGAAAAGAATGAATTAATAAAAATTGGAAAGGTTAAAGAACTACAAAGTTTCCAGGGATCCCACCAGTGCAGCTATGAGGTCTCGGGAAGTTGCTCTCAGGTGTTGCAACACAGCCTGGCTTGAAGGCGTAGAGGTATACAATGCCAGGTATTCAGGGAACAGAAAGAGAAGGAAGATATAGAGAGATGAGAAACTGTGCAATGAAGAAAGACAAAAAGGGGAAAAGAGGGGAAAAAAACCCAAAACAAATTAAAAAAAAAAACAAGAAAGACCCCCCAAAAAACAGAAAAGAAAAAAAAAAACCAACGAAAAAGAAATGCCCTCAGGGATCGCTCTGCACATCTGTGGAAGCTGAAGGGGTGTCTCCTTGCCATGCAGCTCTGCCTGGCCAGAAAGTGCTTCCAACTCAAGAAAAGGAAAAGAAAACAAACAAATAATTCAAAACAAACAAACGAACAAAAGCCCCGGGATCCCACCAGCACAGTAGCCCAGACCGGGAAACAGCTCCACATTCGTATGGAGCTCCACAGCCCCTCAGGAAGAAGCAAAGATGACGCATGGAGCCAGATACTAGAGCAAAAGGAGGGGGAGGTGGCGAGAGGCAAGTAAGAAATCAAAAGAAGCAGGGGGAAAAAAAAAGCAACACTAGCAGCCAACAAATGGCACTCAGAGAGCCAGCTAGTGTGGGCTAGTGTTTCTGGACAAGAGATTGTGTCTACGGGAAGCAGAGGGGGCCGAGTGTGGGTGAAGAAGTGTAGAGAGTGGGAAAGCGTATATCACAAATTACAGGTGCTCTGCAGCCCCTCAGGAAGAAACAAATATGGCGTATGGAGCGAGGTACTCGAGCAAAAGGAGGGGGAGGTGGCGAGAGGCAAGGAAGAAATCAAAAGAAGCAGAAAAAAGCAACACTAGCAGCCAACAAATGGCACTCAGAGAGCCACCTATTTGGGTGTTTGGAATCCAAGCAGCCGGTGTTTCCCGGTCAAGAGATTGTGGCCATGGGAAGCAGAGGTGGCCAGTTCAGGGTGAAGACGGGTGGGGGGTGGGAAAGCGTATATCACAAATTACCAGTTGCTTTGTCTCCCGATGGACGCTCCGTGAAGCTGCTTTCTCATACCCCCTGTTTGCTGGTCTCTGATAGGAGTCCAAGATGGCAGATCCGTGCTGTGTTAGCTTGTAGGGGACCTCTGCATGAATCTCTCCTCGCTCTCCGTTCTCTGTCAGTTTTCTCACTCCATTTGGTGCTTGGCTGAGTTCTTTATCTCTTCATTTGATGTTTTAGGGTTTCAGGATTGTTGTATTCTCTGTTCAGCTTAGTTTTTCGGATCTTTGCTGTGGAGGGACAGCGTGGTTCTTCTGCCTGGAGCGCCATTGTGCTGGAACTTCGTTAAGGATATTCTTAAAGAAATATGTGAATAAATAGAAGACAGTATTCAAAATCTGAAAATTTATGCATTTTTGAATGGGAAAAATGTGTTCTCACAATATGAGAACAACATACTTTATTATATATATTCATAATACTGAAAATACCTGTAATAGGAATTACTTCAAGGGATCAAAATAAGTAAGCTTTCTTTAGAATTCTTTGTTAAAAATATTCCAAATTATAGAAACAATAGTCTTAACAAATATAGAAAAGTTACAATAAATGCACATTAGAAAACATTTCTATTTTTCTTTACTTAAAGGACCATTTTAATAGCTTCTTATTCCTTTTAAAGCAGGCCTAACTTCATTTGAATAAATGCACTTCATTTTATATCAATAAACTCCCAAGGGAGACATAAAATTTGACAGTGATGTAAGTGGCAAACCGCTATCTATTTCTTGCATGTCTGTTCTAGAGTATTAATCGTGCTGTTGGTATTTAAAGCATTGCAATGAACATTCCCATTGGTATTCTATAGCAATTTAATCACAATAGTATTCATCATTAAGTGTTACCCTGTGGATAATATCATTCACCACAGGGCCGATATTATGATACACTAGAGGGACCAGACAGCTTTGTCTTCATTAGCTGACTTATGCAGTGACTTGTAAGATTAAATGTCATCAATGACCTCCTAATTGCCAAGCCCATTGGCCTCCTTAGAGTTCTCATGTTAATTGTCCTTTCTGCAGCATTTGACCCTGCTAAATACCACATTTTCTTACATATTTTTTTTCTCTGTTTCCTGCGTTCAGTCCTTTCCTGAAAATGTTCATAGTCAGTCTCTTTGAATACTATATTTCCTCTGCTTGGTCCTTAAATAAAGGCACCCACAAGCTTCTTTTGATGGGTAGCATTTTGCTTTGTATCCCTCTCTAAGGGATAATTTCCACTGCTATGAGATTATTATCATTTCTTATACCAGGCTATGTTGTGGTGTCCAGAGTCATAGTTCCAACAACTTGGTGAAGTTGGGTTGGGTTCAGATAAAGAGGGCAGAGAAGAGAAAAGAGGGAGGTAACAGGGCCCTTTATTTTAGATAATTATTTCCTTCATGTTCCATATTTTAGGCCCATATAAAAACTGATTGTGGACATTTATTACAAGGATTTCAATAAATATCACTTAAGCCATCTTTGTACTACTTACTATTAAATTAAAATTCATTTCTTCATGCTGAGAATTGGCCTTTTGAGAAGAAATATCAAATATATATTTGGTTAAAATATAATTAATGATTTTATTATTTATTGACTATATTCTCTGTCAAGAACTGTGAAGGGTCTGTGAATTTACCCTACATGTAAGGTAACAAGTTAGCCATCTAGAGCTTCAGGGATGCTGGAAAAGTATACAAGATTTCAAGGTCAGAGACAAAGGCTAGTTTATTACTCACAGAAACAGCAGTAGCTAGAGTATCAGCACTTGTACTAGTTCTCCAAACCTCAAATCCCATAGGGTGACACAAAGAGGGTCAAGTGATGCCTTCATATGCAGTGGGTTGTATTACAGGAAAGGAACCCTGAGGCTAGGGAAACCAAAACTTTTATAAGGGACAGTAATAGGTGGTACAAACAGTTAACACACTTGGCTGCTAACATAAAGGTTGGAGGTTCTAGTACACCCAGAGGTGCCTTGAAAGAAAGTCCTGATGATCTTCTTCCAAAAAATCAGCCATCAACAATCCTATGAATCACAGTTCTACTCAGACACATTTGAGATTGCTATGAGTCAGAAATGACTTGATGACAACAGCATTTTTTTTAGGTCAGCTTGACCTTAACCCTAGAAAGTGGCACTATCACTGTTATACTGGACAGTAAACAAAATAACCTTTGTTAGGTATTGGGAAAATACAATCTTCCAAGGTTGTTCACTATACAAACATCTTTGAAAATATAGTGTGGAACAAAGGCAGTCAGTACTTCCACCCCCAAATCATATAGAAATGTGTGTGACTCACCCCCTCTTTCTACACTGTCTTGACTTCTGAAATATTCCTCAAAAGTACACCACTACTTTAACCACTGTAATTAATCAGTCTGACAGAGGCTGAGACCAAATCCACTCAATATGTTTCATGCATCATTTAATTAGAACTACTTTCAATAGGACTTCAAGGTGAATGATGAGTTCAACCTTAAGTATTGACTTCAACCATGCCCCCAGGATTCTGGCTCCAACTAGATGAAAAAAAATCTCAGAAACCAACAGTATCTACCTTAGGAAGCCAAGTGACTTACTCTTTAAGTTTTGATGTTGACCTTTCCTCTTGGCACCAGGAGATCCAGGTAAGCAGGATATATTCTTGGTCGTGCAGTTTCTGCCTTGACGAATGAAGAACTCTAGAGCAATTCCATCATCTGTAACAACCCTGGTCAGTGAACTGAGGCAGATCTGAATGCCTTCTAAGACCACTGAGTTGTAAACGATCACTTCAGGCAAACTCAAGCAAAACTTTAATGCCACAATTTGTAATTGAGTTGTTCTCATCACAGAGAGAATTGCCCACTGCATGTGCATAAATAATGACTTAGTTATCCCTGTGGTAGGCTTCCGTGAGTAACCAAGGTTAGTTGGTTTTAGAGAGATGTCTACAATTATCTGAGGGCTGCATGATCTACTGAAAGTACTTCCTTAACACTTAAAGGTCTCTTATCACCATTCCTAAAGTAAATTGATTGTGTGTATTTTGTTTTCATTTTTGCTCGTTCGAGGGAGGGAGGGACACAGGTTAATGCCTGGATTCCACACAAGAGTACATATTGAACTCTTGTTCAGATATGATGGTGAAATTAGGACATTTCCAGATAAACAGAAATTAAGGGACTATGTAAAAACCAAACCAAACCTTCAAGAATTATTAAAGGGAGTCCTTCAATCTGAGAACAAACATCAGACCACAGGCTGAATCCAGAACACAGGATCATACCAGCCAGATATCAACCTAGGAAATGAACTCTCAAGGACTATACAAAACGAAAAGAATTACAACAGGGAACCAGAGAGGTTAATCTGTAAATGACAACAACATCAGAACAATAAAAAAGGGAATAAACAGTGTAGGTATAGAACCTTCTAACAGAGAGGAAGGCATGGTGATACAAAGTAATAATAGACTGCTTCAAACCTAAAAGGTAAAGGTAAATTTAAGGTAACCACAAAGAAAGTTAACAAACCTAGTCATCAAAATAAAGAAGAAAAACATAAAGTCTCAGTAAGAACAAAACCTACAAAAACAAAAGAAATGAAAAATAAGTCCACATACAAAAGGAATTCAGAACAGGAGAGTAAGAGGAACAGGGAAAATGTCAGCACGATGAAAAAAAGCACTACAAAATGACAGCAATAAACTCACACATATCAATAATTACACTGAATGTAAATGGCATTAATGTACCCATAAAGAGACAGAGAGTGACAGAAAGGACAAAAAAACAGGATCCATCAATATGCTGTCTACAAGAGACACACCTTAGAAACAAAGACGTAAATTTATTAAAGATCAAAGGATGGAAAAAATATATCAAGGAAACAGTTACCAAAAAAAGAGCAGGAGTAGCAATACTAATCTCAGATAAAATAGACTTTAAAACAAAATCTATCGTAAATGACAAAGAAGGGTAATGATTAAGGGGACAATCCATCATGAAGACATAACCATAATACACATCTACACACCCAAAGACAGGGCTCCCAAATACATAAAACAGACTCTAACAGCACTGAAAAGGGAAATTGACAGTTCCACGATAATAGTAGGATACTTCAACACACCACTCTCAGTAAAGGACAGAACATTTAGAAAGAAACTCAACAAAGATACAGAAGACCTAAAGGGCACAATCAGCCAACTTTACCTCATAGACATATATAGAGCAATACACCCAACAGCTGCAAAGTACACACTCTTTTCCAATGCACATGGAACGTTCTCCAGAATAGACCACATCTTAGTCCACAGAGAAATCCTCAACAAGATCCAAACCATTGGGTTAATACAAAGTATCTTCTCTGACCACACCACCACCAAGATAGAAATTAACATCAGGAAGAGCAAAGAAAAAAAAAATCAAATTACATGGAAATGAATAGCACCCTGCTTACAAACCACTGGGTAATAGAAGAAATCAGAGATAGAATTAAAAAATTCCTAGAATCAAATGAGAATGAAAACACATCATACCAAAACCTTTGG
>NW_004444050.1:8331042-8350163 GCF_000243295.1 Trichechus manatus latirostris | reverse complement strand
ACCTATACAAAGAAAACTACAAAACACTACTGCAAGAAAACCAGTGGGATCTACATAAAAGGAAAAACATACCATGCTCACGGATAGGTAGACTCAACATTGTGAAAATGACAATTCTTCCCAAAGCAGTTTACAAATACAATGCAATCCTGATCCAAATACCAACAACATTCTTTAAAGAGATGGAAAAACTAATCATTAATTTGTATGCAAAGGGAAGAAGCCCAGGAAGAGTAAAGCACTATTGAAGAGGAAGAATAAAGTAGGAGAACTTGTACTACCTGACCTCAGAACCTACCATACAGCTATGGTAGTCAGAACAGCCTGGTACTGGTACAACAACAGACACGTTGACCAATGGAACAGAATTGAGAACCCAGATGTAAATCTATCCACCTATCATCACCTGGTTTTCAACAAGGACCAAAAGCCCATCACGTGGGGAAAGACAGTCTTTTTAACAAATGGACTTCAACCTGGATGTCCATCTGCAAAACAATGAAATAGGACCTCACACCATAGGCAAAAACTAATTCAAAATAGATCAAGGACCTAAATATAAAGCCAAAAACTATAAATTTCATAGAAGAAAATATTGTGTCAACTCTAGAGGCCCTAATACACAGCATTAACAGAATACACACCATAACCAACAACACACAAACTCCAGAAGATAAGCTAGATAACTGGGATCTTCTAAAAATTAAACACTTATTCTCATCAAAAGATTTCACCAAAACAGTAAAAAGAGAACGTACAGACTGGGAAAAAGTTTTGGACATTACAAGTCAGACAAAGGTCTAATCTCTAAAATCTACAAGAAAATTCAACACTTCTATGACAAAAAGACAAATAATCCAATTAAAAAATAGGCCAAGGAAATGAACAGACACTTCACCAAAGAAGATATTCAAGTGACCAACAGACACATGAGGAAATGCTCATGATCACTAGCAAATTAAAACCACAATGAGATACCATCTCAACCCTGCATTACTGGCATGAATCAAAAACACTGGAAATAACAAATGTTGGAGAGGCTGTGGGGAGATTGGAACTCTTATGCACTGCTGGTCAGAATGCAAAATGATACAACCATTTTGGAAAATGATATGGCGCTTTCTTAGAAACCTAGTAATAGAAATACCATATGATCCAGCAATCCCACTCCTAGGAATATATCCTGGAGAAATAAGAGCCATCACACGAATAGACATATGCATACCCATGTTCATGGCAGCATTGTTCACAATAAGAAAAAGAGGTAAACAACGTAGATGCTCTTCAGCAAATGAATGGATAAACAAACTATGGTACATACACTCAATGGAGTATTATACAATGATAAAGAACAATGATGAATCTGTGAAGCATCTCATAACATGGATGAAACTGTAGGACATGATGCTGAGTGAAATAAGTCAACCACGAAAGGACAAATATTGTATGAGACCTCTACTGTAAAAACTCATGAAAACATTTACACACAAAAAGTTGCAATCTTTGTTGGTTACGAGGGATGGGAAGGGTGGGAATGGAAAAATACTAAACAGACAATAGATAAATGGTAACTTTGGTGAAGGGTAAGACAGTACACAATACCGGGAAAGCCAGCTCACAGGTATAAGGAAAGGTCGTCGAAGCCCCAGAGTCACATCCAAACTCCCTGAGTTACTGAATTGCTGGGCGGAGGGCTGTGGGGACCATGGTCTCGGGGAACATCTAGCTTAATTGACATAACAGTTTATAAAGAAAATGTTCTATATTCTACCTTGGTGAGTAGCGTCCGGAGTCTTAAAAGTCTGTGTGCAGCAGTCTGAGGTACTCCACTGGTCTCATCCCTTCGGGAGGAAGGGAGAATGAAGAAAACAAGATACAAGGGAAAGATTAGTCCGAAAGACTAATGGACCACATCTACCATGTCCTCCACCAGACTGAGTCCAGTACAACTAGATGGTGCTCGGCTATCACCACTGACTGCTCTGACCAGGATCACAACAGAGGGTCCTGGATAGAGCTGGAGAAAAATGTAGAACAAATTTTAACTCACAAAAAAAGACCAAACTTACTGGCCTGACAGAGGCTGGAGAAACCCCAAGAGTATGGCCCCTAGACTCCCTTTTAGCTCAGTAATGAAGTCACTCCCAAGGTTCACCCTTCAGCCAAAGATTAGACAGTCTATAAAACAAAATAAGACTAATGGAGCACAACAGTCCATGGACAAGGACTAGAAGGCAAGAGGGGACAGGAAAGCTGGTGATAGGGAACCCAAGCTTGAGAAGGGACAGTGTTGACATGTTGTGGGGTTGTTAACCATTGTCATAAAACAATATGTGTCGTAACTGTTTAATGAGAAACTATTTGTTCTGTAAACCTTCATCTAAAGTACAATAAAAAATAAAATAATTACTTACCATCAAAAAAAAAAAGAAGTACATTTTGAGGGCACACATGGAGCCTCCTGAGAGCATTGGTTCCAATTGCTGGGGCCCTTCAAGTGCGACCCAGGTTAGCCAGGGGTACTGATCGAGTGCTTACAGCATAGCTTCCCAAATGGCTGGTAGCCCTTAGGATACTAAGTTCAGTTCGAATAATTGAATCTAATCCTTGTTTATGGAAGGACTTCCTAAAGGCAATTAGTGCAGACTGTTCTGTTGACCATGCCGCCAACCAGGTAGGATTCATTTTCCTTATGGAATGCCTGAGAATGAGGGTGGTAAAGACACCTGAAGTTACTGACAGGTATTTTGCCTGGAAAGTGCAGGTGTAGGATCAGGAAGTAGCAATGCCTTGTGTTTTGTGTCCTCTCCCACAGTGAAACAAACAGATCAATTTCTGGCAGGAGTCACAAGTCTGGCATGTAGTGGTAGCCTCTGCATCAGAAACAAAATGAACTGGGTGAACTTGAATTTCCAGTCTTTGGTTAGCAGCTGAGCATGTTAACCGTTCACAACACCCAGCCACTTTTTTGCCAATAGCAGTTGTAAATTTCCCTTTTTTCACACTGAGGATAGGTGTACATCTTTGTAACTACTGTTTGAAAAAGAGCAGAATCACGAGGATGAATTTTTGTACCAGTTGTTCCAATGGGGCAGATCCCAGGCTGACCTCCTTGTTGGCAAGGAAGTCTTTCCACATGGAAGAGAGTTAGCTACACCAGAAAAACTTTGGACATTGTCTTTGAACTTACTTCCTAGAACTTGGCCTACACTCACCTCACCAATTTATCCTTATTAACAGGCAATATAGTGGAGTAGCATTTATTGCCTATTTTACAATATAATTTGATCAAAGTGATCATCACTAGTTTCCATAGACTTCCCTCAAATCACTAATTAGCCCTTGAGAACCTCATCCCTCCTCTTCCAGTAAACCATGTCTCTTGTCACCATACCATCTTAATCACCCAAACAGTGAAGACCTATGGAGGTTCTGAGGTTTTACTCTTCTATTAAGCTGACAAATTAGTTTACCGTAGTTTCGCGGATACTGACAGCAGATAAATATCTCCCAAATCAGAGAAAAAAGATCGTTTATACTCACGGACATTGATTGTCAGCATTTGCACTGGCTCCTCAAACCTCGCTTCCCACCTGGTGACATGAACAGTATCAGGTAACGCCTATATATACAGTGAGTTGTACAGGAAAGGCAGCCCAAGCTTAGGAACCTGAATCTTCCATCATGGAGAGTAAGCCTTCCTGGCCTTTGTTCTGGAGGGAAAGGCCATTTTTTATTATACTGGAGAGCAAACCAACTTGCCCTTGTGCACCTCTGCTTACAAGATATGAAGAAACACAAGTAACCCATGGAGAATTGTTTCCCAATATCCTCTAATTAAAATAATTACTGAAGAAAGGATCAGAAATAGCATTTATATAGCCATTTCAAAAAAGATGTAAAGCAAGTAAAATGTTTTTTATAAGCCATGTCTGTAATATTAGTCACCTTGTTCAATTAAAGAAATAAATCAAAGTAACTTATTCCGAATTCATTTAAAATTATTCTCTCTCATTGCTAGGATTTACCTCTATGGTAATTGAAGAAGACAATACTTAACTTTCTAGTCATGGGCTTCCTACCAGTGAATCATTTAATATTTCACTCTTACAAATTATCTCGTTTTCTGATGAGCATTCAGACATCCTTGAAAGGCATTAATTCTCTTCTAAGACCTTCCATAACACGGAGGGTGAAAATTTAAATAATAGCGACTCATGTGGAGTGAAGTTGCTCAAAGACCCTTAGGAAATTTCAAGTAACATGAGAAGACACACTGTTTCTACACAAGTTGCCTTTTACAGTAAATCCTTACAAGTCATGGACTTGATTTACTGTCTCTGATACACTTGCTCCATGTCTGGTAGCCCACATGCCAGGAAGCAGAAGAGACATAAAGTACCAAATGAAACAATAAAGGAAAGGAATGAAAAGCAGTAAAAACATAACAGATACTTATAATTAGGGCAAATTTTGAAGATGTCTAAAGAAACAGTAGATTTTGTGTTGTTGTAGTTTGTTTTAAATCTCTTGTTAACTTGGGTATTATCATAATTTTTAATCTTTTCCAAACAGACAGGCAAAACTAAAAGCTTTTAACTTTAAGAAAATTAGCTCTATATCTGTCATATGTGTTTAAAATAATTTTCCAAAGATTTTTCTTTAATACAATTCATCAAATAATCCACCTATCCAGAATGATTTAAATGCTATTTTGTCATATACTGAATTCTTATGAATTTAGTTTTATTTTGTTTCATTCAAAAGGTCATATTCTTTTAATTATCAGAGATTTATAACATATTTCAGTAAGTTGTAAGGCTAGTTTCCCCTATTTCAATCTCTTCTTTAAACATATTTTCAGATTATTCTTATCCATATAAACTTTTAGGAACCCTGGTGGCACAGTGAGTAAGAGCTCAGCTGCTAACCAAAAGGTCAACAGTTTGAATCCACCAGCTGCTCCTTGGAAACTCTATGGGGGCAGTTCTACTCAGTCCTACAGGGTCGCTATGAGTTAGAATCAACTTGATGGCAATGGGTTTGGATTTTTGGTTTTGTATATACCTTTATAGTTAAAAAAAAGTCTAATTCTATTAAAAAAGTGGTATTTGATTGAAATTTTGTTTTAGGAAGATTAGAATTTAAAACAATAACTATTGTTAAATATAAACAGAATGAATCAAAGCTTATCCAGCATATCTTATCCAGCTTATCTGTTGTTTAAGCCTGGAGAATAGCACATTGGTTAGTTCATCCCTGTATTGCTCACGGTGACGTTTTTGTTAAAATATATATATATATATATATATATATGTATATATATCAAGTAAATTTCTGCCTGGATCCTTAAAAACAATTGTCTTCCAGTGATTTCTATGTTCTTCTAACAGCTTCTTTCATTGACCCATTTTCCTGGTCCTTTTGCCATGACATTCTAGGACCCCTTCCTCTTGCAGAGCAAACATATTCAATTTCGTTAACACTTTTTAAATTACACGATAAATTTCAGCAACATATTTCATTATTTTTAGGTTAGTTTATTGTTTCTATTTGATTTAAGCACATGGAGGTCAGGGATTTATCCATGCTGGCTACCACTTAGTCTCCAGCCAAAGACCTTTATCAGGCCTTCGAAATGATTGCTAAGTGGCTAATCTATTAGCAATTTTCTCAAAAATGTAACTGGCTTCCTGTTGAGTTATCTTTTCAGTGGTTACAGAGAGATCAGTTATGGAAATAGAATTAACAGTGATCTTAGAGAGGACACTAAATGTTCAAAACTTTGCACCTTCCACCAATTCAGTGCTAGAAAAGACCTCCAAACAGGACAGCGTTGAATAGATATTCATCTACAAAACAGATTATCTTTATTTTAATTGACTTTGACTCAATCACAACACTTTGTAAAGAAGCCTGTAAGTGTTAAAAGCAAGAATGTGTACAATCCCATATGCACATTTGTAATTTTTATGGTTTAGCCTGCAGCCTCAAGATGTCAAGAAAAGGCCACAGTCATCAGTATTTATGTGTGGATGAGGAGTATCACAGAAGATGGAATCTCAACTGGACAAGAAAGGACAATATCCTCTAAAGCAAAATTTGAAATTGAGGCAGCCAAAAGCTGTCTTTCCTGATTAGGAAATCTACTCTTCCTAACATACCCTCTAATCATACTGATTACGGTCTTGAAATGAGAAGAAAGAATATAGAAGAGATTTTGGAGTTACAATTACTCTAAAGTTTATAAACTCTGAGACAGACACTCTGAGAGTCAGGTTCAGGTTGGAGCATTGGGTGTATGTTTTACGCATTGTGGTTGTGTGTGCAGAAGGGGTAATGGCCAGAGATGGACAACACAAGGTCAAGAACAAATCTGAAGATTCTACTAGGACAAAGAATTCTGTGCTAGTTTGCATCATCTCATTTCCCTAGTGGCCTTGGTTATGGATAACATGTTGTAATGTCCTTGATATTATCATTAAATCTTCAATCCTGGATCATTTATTAAGTTTATAGTGATAATGGGACAACATTAATGTTCTGCTACTGAAAAATCAATCAAATTAACATGTATTTACTAGGTACCTTGAGTTGGATACTATTTTCCTCAGAGAGTTGCTATTGGGTCGCTATGAGTCAGAATCAACTCAGCAGCACATAACCAACAACAAACGTCCAATACAGTAGGGAACAGAAATAGACTCTGCAGTTAAAATCTAAAACTTTAACCAGACATGACCAATTTCAAATTCTTGACACTCAACTTCATGGCCTAATATCTCTAGTGCTGTGCTCTCAACTTTTTTTATTTTTTTAAACATTTGGGCTCTGCCTTCTTCTTTTTATCCAATTATTCTCCTGAGTGTCATCTTATGATTGGTGTCTGGAAGTGACTCAAAGTTGGCTGCTATATCACTAGACCTCTAAAAAATAAGATAAAATAAAATAACGTCACAATAGTTTCTCATGAGTGGTCATGAAGGACAGTAGGCTTATTGGTTCACCTCATTGTGTAGAAGCTGGGGTAGCTAAATTGGCTGACCAAGGACACAGCCTCTACCAGGGAAGTGAACTTTTGCCGCCTCCAGCTGACTTTGCTTTTTTGACTGTGTTCCCTCTCTAGGTAGATTCAATTATATGTGTTAATAGTCCCCAAATTCACAGCTCTACCATTTATATCTCCCTTGAGGAACCATTGTACATGTAACTGCTTTCTGGTTTGCTCCACTGATGTATCTATTATGCATATTGAAATTAATGTGCCTAAAACTTACTCTCCCTTTAGATTTCTGCATTTCTTTAAATGACACCACTTATTAAATTTTTCAGACCTCAAACCTAGGATTCATTTCTTAGTTACTCATCCACAAGATTCTATCCTCAAGTTGGTCTTAAAATATAAAACCAATCAATTCCTTCTCAACTCGCAACCTCCCACTAGCATCCAAAATTATACTTTGAGTGAAATCCAACTTCCTAAATAGGGTTTATAAACCTCAAAATATGGGAACAGTGCCTACTTTTGAGACCTTAACCGCTATGCTGCTTTCCCTACCATGTACTACTCTTATAGCTACTGGCCTCTTTTCTGTTTCTTGAACCCACCAGACTTGAGGGTTTTCAGATTTTATTTCCTCTGCCTGGGATACTCTTCTCAATGATCTCTACATGGATGGCTATTCCTCCTCAGTAAAGTCCTCTTTGTCAAAGAGAAATTTCTGTATTACGATGACATCTAATGTTAATGCCTCATCTCCAGTCATTTTATAAATATCTCCTTAGCTTTATTCTCTTTGTTGTTGTTAATTGCCATCAAGTTGGTTCAGGTTCATGGTAACCCGAGGTAAAACAGAATGAAACATTGACTGGTCCTGTGCCGTCTTCATGATTGGTGGTATGCTCGAGTACATTGTTGTCACCACTGTGTTTTTGAATGTCTTCCAACCTAGGGGGCTCGTCTTCCAGCACTACGTCAGACCATATTTTGTGGCGATCTGTAGAGTTTTCATTGGCTAATTTTTATAAATAGATTTTCAGGCATTTCTTCCTATTCTGTTTTAGTCTGGGAACTCCACTGACATCTGCCCATGTGGGTGACCCTGCTGGTATTTGAAATACAGTGGCATAACTTCCAGCATCATAGCAACATGCAAGCCACCACAGTAAAAAAAACTGACAGACTGCTGGTTGATTGTCCTTATTACATTTTATTTATTTATTTATTTATTGTTTTAATCTCTGCCTTTCATACTACAGCATGAGCTCCATGAGGGTAGAAAGCTTTGATCTTTTCCTCCCTACTCTTTACCCAGTACCTAAAACAGTACCTAGCACATAGTAGACACTTAACAACTATTTATTTACAAATTCTGGACTGGGGTCCATTACAATTTGCTTCCCATTTTTCATTTTTCTAAATCGGAGTTTTCTTTGACGGCATCGTATGTTTCATCTACTATTTTATATTGGATATGTTAGGAAAAATTAAATTGTTTTATTGATCCATAGATATCAAGTTATACACGAAAAGCTACATGAAGTTCAGATTGAGAAAAATAGAAAGACATAAAGATTTTAACTTAGAACTAGACCTAGTAACTGGTTGTAGTTTTGGAGTAGGCGGTAAGAGTGTCTTTCGCAGATATACTATTTTCATATTACAATAACAAGGAATAAATTCAAATTGAGGTGTATAGAGATAGGTGTTAATGTGCCTGTGCATGAGTATGCATGCACCAGGCAACCAAGAGATGATTTCACTCAGTGTTTATTGTTTTCTATGTCCAGAATAGAACATCCTTTTTCTTAGAAAACTTCTCATCCATTCCAAGTATGATAGCACATACTCTGACCACAAGGTGGGAAAATGGCACCGACACAGAGAGGAAGACGATAATATTACCCATGGGATAGACAACAGTGATCAAGCCTGGGCTAAGCATGTGGTCTAGCTGGGTCTTCCCCAATGCACTACTCTACCTGTAGCACTACTTCTAGTCCCATGCGCACAGAGGGCTTGAGCGTATGAACCAAGCATGCTGAGAGAAGTAGAGACAAAGGACAGATCATGAGAAGGAGGGTCAAACTGTCTGGTTTTACCTCCAGCCTACATGTTCGAGTTTAATTATCTACCCTAATAAACTTCTTTATTTTAGGTTGTTGTTGTCAGTTGCCGGAGGGTCGATTTCGACTCATGACAACCCCGTATGTGAGGAGTGGAACTTTTCCACCGGGTTTTCAAGGCTGTGATCTTTCAGAAGTAAGATTGTCAGGCCTTTGGAGGCGCCTCCAGATGGGTTTGAACCACCAACGTTTTGGCTAGTAGTAGAGCTCTTAACTGTTTGTACCACCCAGGGATTCCTTATTTTATGTAAGCAAGTTCAATTTGAATGTAACACTCTTGTAATCTAAGAGTCATGAATAACTTAAAAAATTTTATAAAGAGTCTGTGTAAACTCTGAAAACCTGGATTAGCTTTTTGGTTGCATTACTTTCCATCTCAGAGTATCTGTTTTCTTATTTATCCAATGGAGATAATAATATCTACTTTATTTTTTAAGATTAATTAATGAGACCAAAACCAAACCAAACCCATTGCCGTTGAGTTGATTCCAACTCATAGCGACCCTATAGGACAGAGTAGAATTGCCCCACAGGCTTTCCAAGGACCGGCTAGTGGATTTGAACTGCCAACCTTTTGGTTAGCAGCCAAGCACTTAACTACTGCCACACCAGGGCTCCAAATAATTAGACAGCATGTATAAAGTGCTTATCAAAGCTCTTACACCCCCCCCAAAACAGTTTATACTCCTTGTATTACCTGCCACCAACACCAACAAAACACCACCAAACCACCACTATATACCTGTATGGTATTATTGAACTGATTTTAAAATGATTTACCCTGAACACTCCTTTCTGGATCTCCCAGCACTAACTCTAGATCCTTGTTCACTATGCTTCTTTTCAAACCTTTACGTATACAAGGCATTATACTATTGAACAAATATGACTTTTTTAATAGAAGTTTAAAACCATATGTTCATTATACTGACAAGGCAAATGTTTGAAGTCCATCTCCCAACCTGTTATTATTGCATCATAACTAGAAAGAACTAGGATACCACTTTTCATGTGAAAAATACCATGAATTTATTCATAGTAATAGTTGATTCCATCTATAATTATTTCAACACACTGAAGATATATAATACATAGCCATGAATTAACCCCAAAATGTTCTATAAATTTATTTTTCTCTCAAAATTTCTCTGAAAAAAGTTAGCCAATTTTCAAGTGTATTGGATAATTTGTGAACTGCAACTGCAGATAAATTCAAAGCCTGTCATGTGGAAAAACACCATAAAGTAATACATTGACTATTTTCATGAATACATGAATTTCATTCTTCTCCACTCCTAAGACTACACGTTATATATTTATTTCATCCTTATTTACCTATACTTTCTAGGCAAAAAATGACAACTACCTATAAATATGAATCAAGAAACTTCTAACCAGTCTTTTAAAATAAATTATTTGAAGGAAAAATTGTCATATCCAGAGTACTCTGTACCCTTAATGTGATACAGTTTAAATTTTCTGCTGCAGAGCTGAATGTAGTTGGTTTTAAGTTAATTTATTAATAATTAATCAATCTAAGAATTTTCTAAAAGAATACGGTGAAGCAAATGCATTGCTTTACATTATTGAGCTAATAATATGATGTGAGACATTTCTCTTCCAGAAAGTTAAAGAAAATATGCCACAGTTGTTTTCTGCTTCTTGAGTTAGCAGCAAGTGCATTTATACGCATTCCACATTTGTTTCTTCAAGAAAATGCTTTGACTACGTGTACAAAATTTTTTGAGAGACAAGACAAACAAAATGACAAAGTCCTTATGAAATAAAAATTTCAAAATAGCTGAACAGTGACTTTTAAGAGTAAATGAATATATCCATCTGATTCTTCTGAAACTTTCATTTCTGTTCAGTTACTTGAGGATTCTATGCATGATGACAACATGCACTGATGACATTTTACTTATTTGTTAATTACTTCAACGCTAGTAAATGTTTTGCTGGATGGCTGAGAATTGATTATAGGAGAGGGCTGGTTGGGTCTTGCTAACTGATAGCATCTGTATTAAAAGCAGAATACGCTACAAACAATGATGTCAGTTCTTGATTTTGTATTTATTTTTATTAACCTCAACCATTGTTTTTTTTAGAAAAAGTACCATTTATAGTTCTAAATGTATTGATGATATATCAAATTTTTGCTCAGCAGTATGCTCGATAATAGATACACTGGTTTGAACCATTTAATCAAAACGTAAGGTTTATATTACAGCCCTTCAGATATACCATTGCTTTGTCTAGTAAAAATGCCTCTTCTCGGGGAGATAGTTGTACATTCATTAATGCAACATTTTTAAAACATTTTATAGCAAATGAATAATAAATAATAACTGAAGAAAGGAAATCTTCTGGCAAAATATTCATGAAACTTAGTATTTTTATCCACTAAATATCTTTGAACATCTACTAAGTTCCAGGCACTATTCAAGTGTCAGAGACATAGCAATGAAAGAAAACAAAAACAGTGGCAAAATCTCTGCCTTTGGAGAACTCATATTCATTGTTTCAACAGGTATTTGGTTATTTGGGATATGCAAGGCATTATGCTAGATTCCAAAGGATAACTCAATAAAAAGTAAATCCATAATAATAGCAATCATTCGAACTATTACAAGTGTTTATAAAATAACATAATTTAAGAAATAAAAGTTAAATCAATCAGTCAGTATATTAAAAAAGAGAGAAAATCTCTACTTGTAAGTTTGGTTAATTTTATGCATATTCACTATAATTTAGAATTTATTCACTTTTAAGGGAAAAGTGGCAGTAATATTTGTAAACCTAACTAACTACAAACTAAAGATAAAAACAAGAATAGTGAGATTACTGATATTTAATGTTTTAAGTGCTTAATTTATTCTCACTTTCACCCCATTTTCATTTATGACATGACCAACATAAAACAATTATCAAAAAAGGATAAAACAAATATGTGAAATAATGGGAATGTAGAGATTTCTAAATAAAGTTTTGCAGATTTTTTTTTGTTCCCTTGTGTCCTAACCAATTATTACCTATTACATAATACGTACAAAAAGTTATTATTTCTCTTAGGACATAATTTGATAATGTATGAGAAAATGTACGTTATTTATGATAGGCTGAATGTGAATGTGAATATGTTACCTTAGATAGAAAAAGGGACATTGAAAGTGTGATTAAGGATTTTAGTAAGGGGAGATTACTCTGAATTATCTGGGAGGGTTCGATGTTATCACAAGGGAAAGGAGACTTAGTGTGAGTGGATTTGATGACAGAGTAGAAGCTGGAGTGATGTGAGGAAGGGACCATGACCTTAGGAATGCAGGCAACCTCTAGAAGCTGAAAAAGGCAACAGGACTCCCCCAGAGCCTCTAGAAAGAGCTTGGCTCTACTGAAACCTTAACCGTAACCCATAAGATCCATTTCAGAGCTCCGATAGCAGAACTGTTACCCAGAGCAGGTCTTGCTCGGTGAGGCTCCTTGTCAATAAAGACACACGGAGGTGAAGACACAGGAAGAGCATTTATTGCAAGCGCACAGGCAAGGAGCAAGGAGGTGTATACTTCAAATCAAGCTCCGAACAAAGGCAGAACCTCCTATACAGTCTCTTACAAGGAAGTACATACAAACATTACGGACTACATAGGTTATCATGGCTTACAGGTGCAGCAAGATAACTTGCATTTTTTTCTTTGGCATGTGGGCTAGCAAACTGGGGTTGACTGGCTTGAGCCACAATTAGCACCTTGAGGACAATGGACAGCAGAGAGCAGGCTCCGCCCACTCTGAGCAGCTCTCAACCAATCCACACCCGGTGCTATCACTTAAGGCTTTGTTTGATAATGGCTAAGCAGCTCCTGGCTGCTTTGGCCATCAGAACTATAAGAAACAAAACCCTGTTGGTTTAAGCCATTAAGTTTGTGCCAATTTGTTACAGCAGCGATAAGAAGCTAATATGCTGTTTATTAAAATGTATAATCTCTCTGCATTGCCATTTTATTAATCCACTTTATTATTTATTTTCTATGTGGTAATTACAAAGAGCCTTACGATTAGACAAGAGGGATCCACAGCTTCCAGATAATTGTAAATTACCATGATGATCTCTATCTTTGTTTATTTAAATCATATTTAGTCATCATACATATGCTCTGTTAATGAATCACTTGTTCCACTTTCTCCTTTACTTTATTTGCTGTGAATAATTTTTATTGTTTTGGCATAACACACATATTTGATCTTTAAAGAGTATGAGTGAAGCAATAGAGGAAAATATAGCTGGAGAAACACCCAGACTTACCAACTTTTAAAGCAAAAACAAGTCAGGTAAGTGACTGCTTGCATCGAATAACAAAAAGCCCAAGGGAACTTGGCAAAAATAAAAATATCATTGAAAGTGATTGTCATGGATTGAACTGTATCCCCGGAAAATGTGTGTCAATTTGGCTAGGCCATGATCCCCAGTATTGTGTGATTGTCCAACATTTTGTGATCTGATGTGATTTTCCTATGTGTTGTAAATTCTACCTCTATGATGTTAATGAGATAGGATTAGAGGCAGTTATGTTAATGAGGCAGGACTCAATCTACAGGATTAGGTTGTATTTTAAGCCAATCTCTTTTGAGATATAAAAGAGGGAAGAGAGCAGAGAGACATGGGGACCTCACACCACCAAGAAACAAGAGCCAGGAGAACAGCATGTCCTTCGGACCCAGGGTCCCTGCACTGAGAAGCTCCTTGACCAGGGAAGATTGATGACAAGGACATTTCCCCAGAGCTGACAGAGGGAGAAAGCCTTCCCCTAGAGCTGGCGCCCTGAATTTGGACTTCTAGCCTCCTAAACTGTTAGAGAATAAATTTCTCTTTGTTAAAGCCTTCCACCTGTATTTCTGTCATAGCACCACTGGATAACTAAAACAGTGAAGAAAACACTTGATATGATCTTCTGATACTCCAAATTTAGCTTAAATAAATAAACTTGACCTAATCTTTCCACCAAATGTAACTGCATTACTTCATTAGGATGGAAATACTCTGACAAATACCCTAAAATTCGCCCTGTAAATATTGCCACTTCCATTTCACCTTGTATACATTGTAAGGAGTTAATTGCTTTGACACCCAATAGAAATTTTGCTTTATTAGAATGAAACCTTCTTCTACTTTTACTTTCACTTTGATACTCAGAATCCAAAGTAACTGAGGAGAACAATATATATTTTTCCATATACACAGCACTATGGATTGAACTGCATCCCTCAAAATGATGTTTTGTTTATTCTGTACTAGTGAATATGACCCTGTTAGGAAATAGGGTCTTTGAAAATGTCATCAGTGAGGTTAACGTGAGGTCATACTAGAGTAGCTTGGGTCCTAATTCTACAGGACTGGTGTCCTTATGAAGGAAGAGAAGTGACACAGAGACAGGGAGACAGAGGAAGGACATCATGGGACACTGCAGTTGAAAGCCAAGGAACAGAGCACCTGGAGCTCCCTGATCTCAGACTCATAGCCACTAGCACTGTGAGCCAATAAATTTCTATTCATCTAAACCACTCAGTTTGTGGGTTTTTTTTTTGTTTTTTGTTTTTTTTTTTACATCAGCTCTAGGGAACTAAGAAATACAGTAAATAAAAATGTCACCTAAATTATTTTAAACGATACAAAATATTTAATATAGCTAAATAGAGTTAGATTTCAAAGATACATCAGGTCCTGGTGGTGCAGTGGTTAAAAGCTCAGCTGCAAACCAAAAGGTCAGTGGTTCAAATCCACCAGCCACTTCTTGGAAACCCTATGGAGCAGTTCGACTCTGTCCTATAGGGTCACTATCCAGGAAACTTTTTTTTTTTTTTAAATGAGTTGATCAGTCATACCAAAACCTACTCCACCTTCATCATTAAAGAAGATATATTTTCACTTTTTCCATACAACAATTCTTGGCTTTGAATATACTCATTTTTCAAAAACCCTTGTGGCTGCTTACGTAAGTTTTGGCCTTAGAAGCATAATGTGTAGATGAACAAAGTCATCAGCTTGTTTTGAAGGTAGAATCATTTTGGGAATTGCATGCATGGATTTTATTATTTAAAATGTAAGAAATACCTCAGGAATGATAGAAGGATCTGTATTAGAGGATATATTGGACACATTCATCTTACTGTCAAATATGTACAAGAGAGTTGAGGGGGTCTGGCTTACAGAGTCAGAAAAACAGGAGGTAGAAGATTAAATACATAACCTAACATTCAGAAGGACCGTGTTGCATATAGCGACCCGCAGCCTTAGAACTGCCAGGATGTTCTGCCATGGATAATGTTGTCACAACCTACTTCTGAAACAAGAGTGTAGATGCTAGGGGGTCATTTCACAATCTTTGGGAAGTAATTAAAAAACAAACACCATAAAATAGCATCAAGCCAAACATAAAAATTAAGTCAATAAATAAAACTATAATATTGGAATAAATTACTGACATAGCCAGCATAATAAATGAATATTGTAAATAATTTCACTTATGAACAGAGATGTTAAAATTGAAAAAAAAGTACCAGTAAGTTAAATTTTAAAATATATTAAAATGGTTGTGTACTATAACCAATTTTTTTTATTGTACTTTAGATGAAGATTTACAGAACAAATAGTTTCTCATTAAACAGTTAGTACACATATTATTTTACAACAATGGTTAACAACCCCATGAAATGTCAACACTGTCCCCTCTCAACATTGTAACCAATTTTTTTTTTTTTTAATTTCAGTAGTGCAAGGTTGTTATTAGGGCATTTTAATATCAAACTGTTGGTGCATAGATCAGAATATAAATAGAAGCTTGCAATAATCTGATACATTTTTAATTCATAGTAAAATGTTTTCAACATGTGAAATAGACAAATAAGTCCTTAAAATACATTTCTTTGAAAATCATACCAACAAACCATATTTAAGTATCCAACTAAAGTCATTTACAAATATCTGGCCATGTAATAAAGAACAGAAACAGAAATAAAGAATATGCACTCCAGAAGATCAATTTAAGAAATTATTTTAATAATGTACAAATTATTTGTCAAATGCAATAACTTCTCTTTGCATTACTGTTATGTATGTTTCTGTAATGTTCTCAAACCACATATGTACAAGGCACTGTTATGTTTGCCTCTGTAATGCTCTTCCACCATATGTGTATAAAAACCAAAAAAATCAAACCCATTGCCATCGAGTCGGACTCATAGCAAATCTATAGGACAGAGTAGAACTGCCCCGTAGGATGTCCAGGGAGGGCCTGGTGAATTCAAACTGTTGACCTTTTGGTTAGCAACCATAGCTCTTAACCACTATGCCACCAGGGTTTCCAGATTAAGTTGCCTATAATATGAAGTTAGAAGTAGAAAATCTGTGGATTTAGAAATAGAAAAATAGAAGTATGTGAGTTATGTTGTAAACAACCCCTCTAAATTGGCTTTGCACCTGAATGCTGTGATATAAGACAATGTAGCACATAGTTAAATCTCTGTAAAGTGACCTTGAGACATTAAGTCATAAACAACACCTTTAATCTCTAATCTTAAAGAAAAGATGCTACGTACGGCTAATCTCTCATGTTAGAGAAAAAATGTAACACACTAGACTTTGTTAGATATTACATTACCTGGTATTTATTGGAGCCCTGGTGGTGCAGTGGTTAAGACCTCAGCTGTTAACCAAAGGGTCAGCAGTTCAAATCCAGCAGCTGCTCCTTAAAAACCCTATGGGGCAGCTCTACTCTGTTCTTATAGGGTCGCTGTGAGTCAGAATCAACTCAGTGTCAACAGATTTGATTTTTTGGGGTTTTGGTACTTATTATGTGAGTCAAGGTGATAAAATCTTATGTAAACCATGGACTTGAGGCAAATCAGTTACAGACTTTGCCCACTGCTGTCTTCCTCTGACCTCCATCAGGCATGAGCTGTGAGGTCAACCCTTTCTTCTGAGATCACTCATTAAAATTAATGTCTGAAGTCTAAAGATTTGAACTGTAACCATTGGACTAGCATTGTAATTGTTAACCCTGATTCTCCTGTCATAATTGACTGCCTCATGGTCTTACCTGCATGTCTCACAAATATCATCTTGAAATAAACTAAATGAGTTTATGCATGATACACTTGAGCATGTATGTACTTAATTTTAGAATTAAATTCCACAGGACAGTTAGCAATAACCAGCTGAGAGCAATTGTCAGGGAAGAGTCTCCGTGCTGAATAACAAAATTATATGAAACATGTAAGTAGAAAGATAGGCAACTTTATTGAGTGTATGAGAGGAGGTATGAAAATGGAATGACAAAACACATTACTTGGTAAAAATATTGAATACTGCAAATATGTCAGCATCAGCATTTTTTTCAAAGCTTCCCAGGCATTCCAATCTGTAGTCAAGGCTGAAAATGGTTATTGGAAAATTATTTTTGTGTAACTACTTTTATTTCATTTAGATAAATCTCAAGGACATAAATTGGTTGTGCAAAGAACATACCTCTCTTAAAGCATTTGTTATGACTTTCTGAAAGGATAGACCTATTTATTATTTCCACCGATAGAGAATGAAAGAATCCACATACCTGCATATGAACACCCTGTTTTCTAATTTCTTTTAGTTGTCAATTTGGTATAAGAACAATGCTTACATATCAAAATTTTGATTTTAAATATTTGTGTTTCTTCTGTAAATTTCCAGTTCACACATTGTGCCAATATTTAAGCCACTGTATTCCTCTTTTACATGCTGCTTTTTAAGGCCTCTTATAATATTAATATTAATGCTTTTGCATAGTCAATAAAACACAGATAAACATTTTTCTGGTATTCTCTTCTTTCAGCCAAGATTCATCTGACATCAGCAGTGATATCTCTCATTCCACGTCCTCTTCTGAATCCAGTTTGAATTTCTGGCAGTTCCCTGTCGATGTACTGCTGCAACTGCCTTTAAATTACCTTCAGCAAAAGTTTACTTGTGTGTTACATTAACGATACTGTTCAATCATTTCAACATTCTGTTGGATTACCTTTTTTTGGAATATATGATTATAATATGCTATATTTTACTATATTTATATTACTATATTAATCTCTCTGAACTTTTACCCTTATGGTTTAATTTGTACATTGTACTATTTAATACATCAGGAATTTAATTACTTGTGTTTCAAATCTGAGCTACAAATCTTTTTAAAATCCAAGAGTAAATTTTCCTATTTATTTTGTAAGTAAATTATTATATAATCCATCCTTGTTCACACTGATTTCAAATACCATTTCTATCATCTCAAATTCTTTTTTATTAATTTTTTTATTGTACTTTAGATGAAGGTTTACAGAACAAATAGTTTCTCATTAAACACTCAGTACACATATTGTTTTACGACATTGGTTAACAACCCCACAACATGTCAACACTCTCCCTTCTCGATCTTGAGGACCTTTTTTGGGGGGAAAATATACATAGCCAAAGTTACACCATTTTGAAAGTTTCTACATGTACAATTCAGTGACATTGATTACTTTCTTCCAGTTGTGCTGCTATTCTCACTATCCTTTTCCAAATTATTCCATCACCATTATCTTCAACTCACTGTCCCCTAGGCCTTCCATCAAAGCTTTTGAGTTGATGTTGTCAATTTGATCTCACATAGACAATTTTTTTTTGTACCTTAGATGAAGGTTTGCAGACCAAATAGTTTTTCATTAAACAGTACACATATTGCCCTAAGACAACGGTTAACAACACCATGACATGTCAATACTGTCTCTTCTCAACCTTGGGTTCCCTATCACCAGCTTTCCTGTCCCTTCCTGTTTTCCAGTCCTTGTCCCTGGACTGCAATGCCTCATTAGTACTGTTTCGTTTTATGAGGCTTTCCAATCCCCGGCTGAACGGTGAACTTCAGGAGGGGCTTCACCACTGAGCTAAAAGGGTGTCCAGGGGCCATACTCTCAGGGTTTCTCCAGTCTGT
>NW_004444050.1:8311723-8330894 GCF_000243295.1 Trichechus manatus latirostris | reverse complement strand
CAGTAATCAGTGCAGGGCAGGTTCTGGTAGGCTGTGCCTGTGCTACTTGGTGTTGTGATGTTAAGTGCACAGTGCAGGTAGGCAGGATGGAGAGGGGAGATTGCAAAGTGTGGAGCTAAGATGGGTATGGGAGAGAGGAGACAGGAACAGGGGCCAAAAGCATGCAAACAAACAAAAAAGAGTGGTAGGGGAACTTGCCATTGGAGTGGAGAGATGAGAGACTATGAAATGGAGAAAAACAAAAAGGGGAAGAAGAAAAAAAAGAAAAGAAAAGAATGAATAAATAAAAATTAGAAAGAAAAAGAACAACAAAGCTCCCAGGGATCCCACCAGTGTGGCTACGAGGTCTGGGGAAGTTGTTCCCAGGTGTTGAAGTACAGCCTGGCTAGGAGGCATAGAGGTATACAGGGCCAGGTATTCAGGGGACAGGAAGAGAAGGAAGTTTTAGAGACGAGAAACTGAGTAATGAAGAAAGACAAACAGGGAAAAAGAGGGAAAAGAAAACAAAACAAATTAAAACAAAAAAGAACAAGAAAAACCCCAGGAAAAAAAACACAAAAAAAGAAATGTGCTCAGGGATCCCTTGTGCCTCTGTGCAAGATGAGGGAGTAGGTCCCAAGCCGCACAGCGCTGCCCAGCCAGAACGGGCTCCCAACTCGAGAAAAGAAAAAGAAAACAAACAAACAATTGAAAACAAACAAACAAAAAAAAAGCCCTGGGATCCCACCAGCGTCGCAGCATGGTCCGGGAAGCAGTTCCACACTTGAATGGAGCTCCACAGCCCCTCAGGGAGAAGCAAAGATGTTGCACGGAGCCAGGTATTTGAGCAAAGGTGGGGGGGGTGTGAGAGGTAAGGAAGAAATCAAAAGAAGGGGAAAAAAGCAACACCAGCAGCCAACAAATGGCACTCAGGGCGTCAGCTGGTTCAGATGGGTGGAATCCAAGCAGCTGGTGCTTCCTAACCAAGAGACTGTGGCCACAGGAAGCAGTAGAGGCCGAGTAGGTGTGAAGAAGGGGGAGGGGTGGTAAAGCATATATCGCTGTTTACCAGTTGTTCTGTCTCCTGCTGGAAGCTGTGTGAAGCTGCTTTCTCGTACCCCCTATTTGCTCGTCTCTGATAGGAGTCCAAGATGGTGGATCCGTGCTGCATGAGCTGATAGGGGACCTCTCCATGTATGTCTCCTCACTCTCCATTCTCTGTCAGTTTCTTATTATATTTGGTGCTTGGCTGAGTTCTTTATTTCTTCATTTGATGTTTAGGATTTCAGGATTTCTGTTTTCTCTGTTTGGCTTAGTTTTTCAGATCTTTGCTGTGAAGGGCCGGCGTGGTGCTTTTGGCCAGAGCGCTATGTTGCCGGAAGTCCTCATATCTCAAATTCTTATGTGTATTTAGATTTATTTGTGTGTTTTTTCATTGCATTATTATTATTATTAATTTAAATTATATTGCAAAATCTTAATAGCCTTATTTTATATTTATTATCTGATAATAATAGTTATCCCTTTTTATACTTTTCTCCTAAGAAGGTATGGTAGTTTCACATAGCTATTTTTGCAGACATACTTTAGAATAATTTTGCCACACTGAAGAATAAAAACCCTCTCCAGATTTAATTGAAATATATAAACTGACATCTGTACACAAGATACCATTCAGAAACCATACCCTTCAGAATACCATTGAACAATACCATTCAGAAACTTGTTATATTACTGCATGTGTTCTGATCCTACTTCAAATCAAATCTGCCCTTACAATAAAGTTCTTTTGGTTTTCACCATATAGAATATGCCACCTCTATCTCTATAGCTATCTATCATTCTATCTATTTAGATTTAAAAAAAATAACAAGTTGCCTTTTAGTAGATTCCAACTCATAGTGACCCCATGTGTGTCCGTGTAGAACTGTACTTCATAGGATTTTCATTGTCTGATTTTTCAGAAGTAGATCGTCCAAAATTTCTTCTGAGGCATCTCTGGGTGGAACTTACAAGTTTTCTGTTACCAGCTGAGTATGTTAACCACCCATGGACTCCAGATTCTGGTTATTTTTATATATATATATATATATGTATGGATAGATAGACAGATACATATAGATATATCCACTGCCATTGAGTCGATCCGGACTCATAGCAACTCTATAGGTAGGAGGAGAAATGCCCTACAGGGTTTCCAAGGCTGTAAATCTTTACAGAAGTAGACTGCCACACCTTTCTCCTGCAGAGAAGCTGGTGGGTTCGAACCATCGACCTTTTGGTTAGCAGCTGAACACTTTAACCACTGCTCCATCAGGGTTCCTTAGATATAGATATAATTATATATATATATATACATATATATGTATATATACTTTCAGTTGCTGTGATAAATTTGTATTTGTTTCTCTATACTGTGGACTAATTTACTATTTCTGATTAATACGGAAGGTATTGATGTTTATATATTAATTATTTATAATTCACATATAAGTGACATTGGTAAGTCCTGTAAGAGCTTTATTTTGATTTCAACTGTTTTTTTATGTGTTTCTGGTAGAAAATTATGTTTGCATATTGCATTTCCAACATGCAAAATATCTCTCATCCTACAGACTTTTTCTCCAACTTGGCCTTGGCATCTTTCCCATCAGAAAGTGGAGTCTATGTCCCTCCCACATTGAACCTGGGCAGACTTGTAACTTTCAAGTCTGCCCAGGAAGACATTAACTAACGAATGTTGCAGAAAGTGACACACAGAGACTTCTGAGGCTAAGTCAAAAAAGGCTACGCAACTTCCATTTTATTCCGTGGCATCCTGAGTTACCACATAAGTAGTCTGACTGCCCTGAGGCCACAATGTTGTGATGACCCAGGTAAGATCTGAGGCTACACTAAGAGAGAGAGATGCTATGTCAGCCCCCAGTTTTAACAGCCACTGTCTGATAGCAGCTGCTTTACAGACCTCAAGTCAGAACCACTCAGCCAAGCCCTTCCCAAATTCTTGACTTAAATAAACCATGAATTATTCAAATGATTATTTTGGAACAATTTTTTATACAGAAATAATAAACAGAACACCTTATCATAGGAAATAATGATAATTTCCCCTCCTTTCTAGTACTACTACCTTTTTTTTTAATTTTTTTATCTTACCTTACTTGCTATAATTTTTGAAATAGTATTAAATAATATCGATCATAGTGGCCTTCTTTCCTTTGTCTTCCCTAATTGGGAGTGCCCAAAGTACAGCACTGGGAAGTATGATGTTGACTGTAAGCTAAGAGCTTTTAATACCTGGTAAAATTTCCTGGTGCTCCCTGAACTACATCCTAGGAAAACTGAGAATAGTTCAAGGTAAACTGAAACACCCTGTTTCCGCAGGTGTTCCGCAGGCCTGTGTGGCACTCAACAGTGTTCATGGGAGAATTAGTAGTTAAGTTTCCATGTGTCTTAGGCGCTTCGCTTGGCACTTCATGTATTGAGTCCCATATTCTGATATAATAACCAAGCCATCTATAAGTAAAATATATGGAAGTGAAAATAAATAAGATCAGAGTACTATAATCTGAACCCGTGTTTGCATAACATCAGAACTCAGGACCCTTTATGACTGCTAATGAAAAATGAAAAAAAAAATGTGTTTAATGGTATACACACACAAAAAAGTTGTTATTGGATTATATTGCCTTTATTTTTTTTTTTTTTTTTGTTATTTTTCTAAAAATTCTATTTGTATGGAGCATGCTAACTTATCTTTGGTCTGTTAAGTTAGAGCTCAGAATTATTTCTTAGTTCGTACTACTCAAAATGCAGGCAGAATGACAGAAAATAAAACAGCTTCTGGGAAACTAACCTTGAAAACCTAAGCCCGTAATGTTAAAACAAATGCCATTGGGTCATTAAACAGCCATAGGAAACTAAATTAACTTCTCCTTGATGAGAAATTTAACTTGTGATTTCCTCTAAGAAAAGTTAATTAGCACAATCTTATTAGAATATGTCGTGATTTAAAAGAATTTAGTGATGTCAATATTTATCTAATCACTCATTTATTTTTATAAATCACCTAGTAATAAAAAATGGATTTGTGACGGTGTGTAAATATAAATGGACGAAAACAAAATACAGTTTAATAGAGGAAGTAAGAGTAGAATGGGAAAAAGTAAGACTAAAATCATAATACAAAACAAAGAAAAACTAATCCAGATAGTGATGAGCGGGATATATAACTTTCAAAATGCAATACTTTATTTTGAACAAGTTTTACTTAAACAATTATTCTAGCAAGCATGGCTATTAGAATTATTATTATTGTTATTTTGCCAAATATACTCATATTACTTTGATCCTGATATTTGAAAGTAGATCAGAATATGAAGAGGACTGGAACCGATGACGGTTTGTATTGGGGACCAGGGAAACAGTGTCCTAGTGGCCTGTGGAAAATTCCTATTTTTCTTCAGTCTAATTATGGAGAAAGGATGAAATTACATTTATATTGACAGAGATTTTTTCATAAATTGGAAAAGATCGTGTGCATCCAGGAGAGGACATTATTAATTATGTATTGATCAAGAACAAAATATCTTAAATTGTGTGACATTCCTGTCGGATACATGATCCATCAAGCCACAATTGTCTCTAAACTGAATTGGCAATTTCATTGAAAATCAGATGAAGTAAATTCACAGCAAGAAGGTTGAATAATAAAGACATGTTTTTCCTATCCTTGCATGAAAAAGTGCTTTATTAATTTTAACCCCACCAGTCAAGTACTAACAAACTTTGATAGAGTGTGAGGGAAGAAGAGTAGGAGCAGTGATGGACTCCTCAATTAGAGAGATCATTTAACCAAATATTCCAAAATAAGTTAAACAGTTAGTTGATTGATTTCATTAATTAGTTACTTATTTATCAAATATTTATAAAGCTACAACTCCTGATCATACTCCTTAATTTATGTTTATATATTAATAATTAATTCCTGTTAATAGTTTAAAGGCATTTCTTCTTTCTAATTCATTAAATAGGTCTTTTTCCTTTTTTATTCTATTCCCCTATTTGAGAAATATTGTCACATTTAAATTTCAAATCCTTTCTGAGACAGTAAGTTTTAAATTCCTCCTGAAAAAAATCACAAAGATTAAAAATAACTCTCTATCATGTACTTTATAAGTGATTAATGGAGAATAACATTATTCAAATGAAAATGTCCCAAAGAATTGAGATAGAGCAATATTACTTTCTGTAACTGCCTGATAGCTTATTAAATTCCTGTTCATTCAGAATCTGGGAGTACCATTCCAAATTTAGAATTCCAGTTTGTCTCTGCACTTTTTCTGGATTTTATAAGCAAATACTTGGTCACAAGTTTATTTAACCTACCAAAATAACAAAATATTAAAAGTTTCGATTAAATAATATAAGTAAGTTTTAAACACTATTACTTTACACTCATTTATGATTATCTTCTCTCCATTTCCATTTGTCCTAATATGTAAAAAGTTAATAGAATCAGAAAAAAACACAGGTGAGAGTAGGGGCAGATTATGCATATACGGCAGATATTGGCTAATACATAAATTGTGCACTGGTACTTTTCTAGGAGTGAGTGGAAAAAGAAGAACAGAGCAGACGACAGGGCCAAGGTTTAGGAGCTGACTGGTGGAGAAGTGGCTGCCAAGAGCCAGCTAAAAGGCAGCTTTGGTTGTGAACGCACTAGATGGCAAGGGAAAACCACAGTATACCTAAACCTTCCAGAACTCAATCACATGTCAAATTAATCTCCTCTTGAATTCATGATTAGCATTATCCACTGGGGGCCACATCTACTTTGTGAAATAAGGATATCCTGCAATTCCCATGTGAATGTCATTCAAGCAGCAGGTGAAATTTTACAGGATAAATACTATATTTCATTTGCCTGGTTGGGTCCAAGCTGGTTCTCAAATTAAATGCTGCTGTTAAAGTTGGGGCGACCATCCCTCAGTAGTATGTAGCCTAGTGTCTATAGTTCTCATGCTGCTCTTTGTTTTATGGAAGCAGAAAGGTGTCATGTGAACTGGAATGGAAGTTGCCATTCTTCAGTTGCTTCCAAAGCCCCCTCTTGTTCTTTTGCTGATGTGGTGGAGAGATTTTCTTGACACTAGCTTGTAGTGATGTTAAATTTTATACTATTACTATCTCAGGCATGAAAAAATATATACATACAAATATTCCTTATTTCTATATAAATTAAACTATACCCAGGAGTCTCTCTTTTTGCTTAGTAACAGAAAACTTAATCTTGCAAATTAAAGGAAACACAATCCCTTTTCATTTGAAACTTCTTTAATTTCCTTCTTTGTTGATTTAAGACTCTCCTTCCCTCTCTCTTGTCCTTCTCTTATGTCCTGGTTGCATCTTACCCTTTCCATGACCCGTGGGACATAAGGTATCCCATTCAGTTTTTCTGGCTCTCAGATTTCTTGGAAGTCTACTTTTTCCACTAAAAGTATTTGCTGCTGTCCAGTGGGGACTTTTGTAATGGTCAAAGGCAAAAGAATTGCTAATTGAGCAAAATAGCTGGGGTATCAGCCTTAAATGTGAGGTAGTACAGCCAGGAAGTGTGATTGGATAAAAATTTTGTCTCTTTTGGCTTTTGTATAGCTGGATAATCCTTATATACATATTTGTGGTTTCCTTGTGATATTTAGCAGCCCTGGTGGTGCAGTGGTTAAGAGCTACATCTGTTAACCCAGCTGTTACAGATAGACACCCACTAACCCTGGTGCCCAAGAACCCCCCAAGGTTTGTGGCAACCATGTATTCCCAAATAATATTTCTCAAAATCTGTTATTACCAATCCAAAATTTAAACACACTCTATGACTCAGCATGCTTCCATTAATGAAAACAAATTGTATCAAAAGAAATTCAAAGCAGAAAACAATAGGGTCTTGAAAGGGTTATTTCAAAGAGAATGACTTCACATCAGGGATGAACATGCTTGTCTGGTCTTTAGTTATCTTCTTCTCCAGATGACTTCTATCCAGCTGGCGTACACATCTGTACTAGCTGTCTCTTTTTGTCAAATCAAAAGGTTCTGAATTCCCCCTCCTACCATCTATGCACCACTTGCTAGCCCCTATACTTACTTAATACTGCTTTACCATCCTCAGGAAACTTAGAAACTATCAACGCTCTCCTTGCACAGTATATTGGGATTTACAGGACCCTATAAAGTTCCCCTGAGAGCCACATGGCTGTTCATTGTTCTTTAGTAATTGCCTCTTTACTGCCTGGACACTATGTAGACCCATGTCCCTGAATCAATCGTTATGCACATCCTAGGAATTAGGAAGTTTTTCCCCCTCTGTCTGAATTCTGACCATCAAAGGAATTGTCATCAATTTTATTCTCAAGAACATACATAGATAGATAAATAGGAAGGTAGATAGATAGACAGACTGATTGATTGATAGATAGCTGCCATCAACTTGACTCTGTCCTGGAGAACTTATATACAACAGAATGAAACTTTGCTTGATCCTGCATCCTGCTCTTGATCACCAACATGTTGGAGTCCATCACTGCACTGTTATACCAATCCTACCAATCTGTCTCACCGAGGGTCTCCCTTGCATCTCTAGCCCTCTACTTCACCAAATATTGTGTCCTTTTTCCAGTGATTGATCCTTCATGATGACATGTTGTAAGCAAGTGAGTCAGACATTGTTCTATTGTGATCAATAGGGTTTTCACTGACTAATTTTAGAAAGTAGATCACCAGGCCTTTCTTCATGGTCTGTTTTAGTCTGGACGCTCATCTGAAACCTGTCGAACTTGGGTGACCCCACCACTATTTGAAATATTAGTAGCAAAGCTTCCAGCATCAGACCAACACACGTGCCACCACAGTACAACAAACTGACAGACAAATAAATGGTGGCCTCAGAAACCTCCTGGTGTCTAAATCCTAGCCACCTCCTCTCTGCTTACCTTCTTTCTACCGCCTAGTTAAACTTATTTACCTCTGATTAGAAAATTGATTTTATTCTCCTCAATATGCTTGAATTCTCCATTACTAAGCACTTGCATTTAAAGCCAAGTTTCAGAATTGACAAAAAAGCAATAAACTTTCTCTCAGCATCTTTCAATTGAAAGCCCTAGCTTTCAAGAGCATTGTCTCCACCAAAAAATAATGAAAACTACCTAAGAATTAAAAAAATTATAATTTTTTTTCTCTGTCATCCTTACCCTGAATGAGCATTATAAAATTCTTTCTGCTAACTGAATGGTGAAAAGTGAAGATAAAAGAAATTGGAGAAAAGAAAATGAGGGTTGTGTACTATCAGAGTTGATATTCTATTAGGTAGAGTGGAGCACTGGTGGCATAGTTGTTAAGAACACGGCTGCTAACCAAAAGTTTGACAGTTCGAATCCACCAGCCACTCCTTGGAAACCCTATGGGACAGTTCTATAGGGTCCTATAGTCCTGTACGGTCACTATGAGTTGGAATCAACTTGACAACAACAGGTTTGGTTCTGGTTATTAAGTAGAATGGCCTTATTCTTTAGTTTCCTTGTGGTTCTTCCTAGAGACCATATGCCCCTAAGTCTCGGGTATCTGTAATCCTAAGTATCCCTAAGGCAAGGGTGGCATTCCTTTAATTTGTACTGCTGGATTATTGCATCTTAAACTATTTCAGGAGGGTACTAGATGCTCTCCTCTCTCCAATAAAGTTTCTTTCTCATCTAGAGCACCTCTTTATATGTCTGAAGGAGCTTTTTTAAAAAAAAATTGTTATTCAATATTTTAATCTCTATATACAGAGCTGAATGCTCATTTCCAGATTTCTCATTATTGTTATTACTACTTTGCAAGAGATCACCCCCCCAAGTTGTCCTATCAGAAAGACTCCAGATGCTTGATCTCATATTCCACAATTCCAAAATGAGCTTGTAAATTAAGATTCACTTATTTAGTGACTCACTTCCAAAAATAGAGCATGGAAAGGAAAACAGTAACTTTACAGTGGAGACACCTGGCAGACATCACCTTAATCAAGTGATCAAGGTTAAATCACCACTGACATGTTGATATCTCATACTCTGATATGATGAGATGAAAAGAACACTTAGCCACTGGGATATTCTTCCCCAAAACCCAGAACCTTAGTCTAATGATGGCAAAACATCAAACAAACACAAATTGAGACACATTCTACAAAATATGTGACCAGTATTCTTGATAAGTATATCAAGGCAATAAAAGACAAGGAAAGACTTAGAAACTGAAACAGACCAAAAGAAAAAGGACGTTTGACAACTAAATGTCATGGAGCATCCTGGGTTGGTGCTGCAACAGAAAAGGAATGTTAGTAGAAAGGACATTACTGGAAATGCAGAAATGTGAATAAAGTCTCTAGTTTAGTTAATAGTATTTTACCAATGATATTTTCTTAGTTTTGATAAACATTCTTTGAAATATGCTAACATGAAGCAAATCTGGATGAAAGTGTTTACAGGAACTCTCTGTACTAACATTGCAACTCTCCTGTAAATCCAAAATCACTTCAAATAATAAGTTAAAAAATATCCATCCAAACATGACATTGCTAGAGCTGAATTTTCATCTTTCTGTTGGGCACATCCCACTGGATGTCTCACAGGTGCCTGATACTAAATATGGTCCTGAAAAATTATTTTCCTCAAATTAAACAGTGTGTTGATAAAGCTCTGCTTCTTGAACTGATTTATCTCATAGTTTTACAAACTGCTTTTTCTTTGTTTTAGTTCGGCTGCTTTTCTTTCTCCTTTTCAGAGTTCATTCCTTTTTTCAACATTAAGTGTCAGTTATCACCAGGGTTCTGCCTTAAACCATCTGTTTCTCTCACTCTCTGTATAATTCTTGGGGGAACTTGCCTTCACCCATGAAATTAGGCTTCACTTAACTTTGATGAATCTCAATTCTCAATACACAACCCAGAACTATCTGTTAAGCACATCTAATTGGCTGCTGTACACTTACATTTGGGACACTTTCAGTACCTTTGATTTAATACATTCAAGAGAACTCAAAATTTTTACCTGGAAATGCTACTGAGCCTGTGGTTCCTATTCCCATGCGTGACATTTCAGCAGCCCAACAGAGAAATCAGGAGATGATTGAATAGAGCTCCCTCCAACTAATCTCAGTATTACTAACCAAATTCTAAAGATTCTGATCTCACCCCTTAAAATTATTTTAGCCCATGCTTACCTCTCATTACCTACACATGAAAGAAATGTTTTGTGGAAACCCATAAAAAAGGGTATTGATTTTTTTTTCTTTTTTCACATGTAGTTGATCATTACCCATTTAGTGATAACTATTCTTTCATTATAACATGAAGTCATCTGTTCAATTTCTATAGAGATTACTAAAAATACTACAATGATAATAAAAATCAAACACATTTGGTAATTCAGAGCTACTGCAAATTTCAGTTTAATGCATATGTGTGTTAGCATTTTGTAATGCTATTGAAGGTCAAGAAATATTCTTTTTAGGGTATCCTGTGACTCAGAGTTCCTTATTACTGAAGAAAAAACCACTTTGAAGGAAAGAGCCAAAAGAATCTTTTGGCCAGTTGCTCAAGAATCTGCTGTTAAAATGGCGTGAACCCACAATAGCAGAAAGATGGAAACAACCTAAATACTTAACAATGGATGAATGGATACACAAATTGTGGTACAAATATACAATGGAATACTATGCAATTATAAAGAATAATGAGGAGACCACAAAACATCTTATAACATGGATGCATCTGGAGGACATTATGTTGAGTGAAATAAGTCAATCACAGAAAGACAAAGTATGCTCCCACTGTTATAAAAAGTCAGGAATAGATATAACACACAGGAAGCAAAGTTCTTTGATGGTTACCAGACATTGTGTGTTGGGGGCAGGAAGGGAGAATCACTTTGTAGATAGTAGACACTTGTTACTTTTGGTGATGGAAAAAGCAATCTCAAACATGGGCGAAGTCAGCACAACTTGACAAATGTAAATAAAGACACAAAGAAGTACAAGAGAAAAGGGACAATTTCAGTAAATGCTATAAGATATATAATGTTACAAGTGTAAAAACAACCAAAAAAAATATGTGCTTGGTTATGTAGGTAGACATGAATGCATATATGTGTATAGTAAGGCATATACAAGTAAATGCACGTGCATGTATACGTGTATCTCTAAGCATATGAGGAGCCCTGGTGGCAGAGTGGTTAAGCGCTACGGCTGCTAACCAAAAGGTACGCAGTTTGAAGCCACCAGCAACTCCTTAGAAACCCTATGAGGCAGTTCTACTCTGTCCTATACAGTTGCTATGAGTCAGAATCGACTTGATGGTAATGGGTTTGGTTTGGTTTGGGTAGGCATATATATATACATATATATATATACACATTTATATGTACTGCATATATATCCACATATATAACAAACCAGATAGGAGCACAGTTATGGAGGCTTCCTAGGTATATCCAAACAAAATGAGGGATTGATTTACTGTGTTAAAAGGCTTAGGACCATAATCTCAGGGGACTATTTAGTCAATTGGCATAACATAGTTCACAAAGATAACGTTCTACATCCTAGTTTGGTGAGTAGCATCTGGGGTTTTGAAAACTTGTGAGCGGCCAAGGATACAACTATTGGTCTCTACTTGTATGGAGCAAAAGAGAACGAAGGAAGTCAAAGGCTTAAAGAAGAAACTAGACCACGGGACTAATAGCCCACATGAACCACAGCCTTTTCTAACCTGACATCAGAAGAACTAGATGGTGCCTGGCTACCACTACTGACCATTCTGACCAGGGACACAATAGAAGATCCTGTATAGAATGGAAAAAAACATAGAACAAAACTCAAATTCCTAAAAAAGGCCAGACCTACTGGACCAACAGAGACTAGAGGAACCCCCAACACTACCGTCCTAAGATACCCTTTGAACTTGGAATTGAAGGTATTTCTGAAAGTCACCTGTCAGTCAAATAATAGATTGGCTTATAAAATGAACAATATCACCCATGAGTAATGTGTTCCCTTAAACAATAAACTATATGAGACCAAACAGTGAACATTTATCCAAAGTAAAGATGAGATGGCAAGGAGGGGAAGGGAAGCTAGATCAATAGAAACAGAACAAACAATGGAAACAGTGAGAATGCTGACAGAATGTAAAAATTGTGACCAATGGCTGGAACAATTTGTATAAAAATTATTAAAGGGAAACCTCATTTGCTGCATAAACTTCCACTTGAAACACAATGAAATATTATTTTAAAAAATGGTATGAACATAGGGGTTTGGTGACAGAAATCATTAAAGCCTGAGTTGCAAAAAGATTCTTGACAAAAGAGCCCAAAGAAGAGATACGTGAGTGGAATACCACCCTAGAGACACACATTGATTTCTGCAAGGGACAAAACAATCCACCACACACGTGATCTAAAGGCTGCTGTACAAGAATCAGTGTCAAATTCCAAGAAACAAAAATCTCATAAATTCTAAATATACAAGAAAGTAGTAAGCAATACAGATACAGTGATGGTAGTTTTTTGGTGTAAGTGGGTGGCAAACGTCATTTTTAGTGGAAGTATATTCAGGTTTATTGTTTATTCTGGGTTATTGTTTAGAGAATCAGTCACAAAACCTCTTTCTTCCAATTAATTAATTTTAAATTGCTGTCACTTCCTCATAGAGTAAGGATTGGTTGATCAAAACAAATACTGCATATGATTTTAAATCCAATACAAAATGAAAACTACATTTTTATTAACCATTTTTATATATAAACAAGTAGTTTCTCTACTTCTTCTGAGCCTGAGGAAATAGGTAAATAAAGGAACAAGAGGAAAAGAAGATTAAGAAGCTATGATTTTGTGATAGTGTGGAGCTAAACAGTACCTTTCCTAGAACGTTCCTCTTTACCTCCCATTTGGTTCTCTGTGTAGGACTGCAGCTGAAAGGAAGGGTTCTCTCCTTCTCCTATCCTTATGATTATACATAATATATTTATACTATGAGAACATGGCCAAAGTATTTAAATTTTACATGAAATATTCTTCAATTTCACAGTAAAATTAAATGTATTTTTCTAAATATTAATTATATTTATTTAGAAACCTACCAATGTATGTTAAAAATAGTAATTATTTAAATTATAGACAATTTCATTTAAAAAAATGAATAAACCTATTATAAATTAAATGTAAACGTTCAAGTTTAACATTAATAGAAATGGATTATGGTAGGGCTAAATTCTGAAATCTATGTATTTGCAAAAAAGAACACAGTTTTTTCCTTTATTCAACAAACTTAGTAAAATACTGTCTGTCTTCGATGCATCATGGTTCTCTATACTACCCATGACCCGTTGTTGTCAAGTCAAGTCTGACTCATAGAGACCCTATAGGGCAGACTAGAACTGCCCCATAGTGTTTCCAGGGAGCGGAGGGGATTTGAACTGCTAACATTTCTGGTTAGCAGCCAAGCTCTTAACCACTGCACCACCAGGGCTCCAGTTCACACTAAACCAAATCCTTTACTGTTGAGTGGATTCTGATTTGTAGGTATGAAACCTTCTGAATAAAAGATTGTATCTAGAGATTCTTCATCAGAAGAATTCACATTACTCAATATTCTGAGTTTCATGGCCCTCAAAGTCCCATGAAGCATGTTCATGGCCCCCTCTAAGCTGACTGCTGGTTAAATGTGCCTACATAAGAACATGTATATCTGAAAGATACACAGACAATGAATAACAACCCTTCATTTTTTTTTTTTTTTTTAATACAGAAATGGTGATAAATACATAAATAATGTAGAAGAAAATAGAAGGGAAACATTGACTTACCCACATTTCCTGGTTCCTGGCAGAGTTTTCCTGGGCAGTATCCAGCCACCACAGCAATGCAAAGATACATCGGTGACAAAGTAGGTTCATAAGCAAAAACTCAGCTTATTACAAATGTAATGTACCTTCATAAGCAGAGGTTTGTCATACTACAAAGCCAACAGCTTCCATATGTGGAGGAGCCATGACAGGAAGTGAGAACACTGTGACAATGGATAGTAGAGTGAGGAGATTAAAATGACTAAAGATAGAATGGGATCTACAGTGGAGGCCAATGCAGGAGAGACACCTGATCTGTACCCCATTTCAACAATATACTGCTCAGGCTCTCAGTGAAGCAGGAAAGAGCGAAGACCCAAAAAGTGGAGGCTCCACTTTGTTTTTGATTTGGGCATCACCTCTGGTGATTATGGACACACACTTTGAGACTTTATCGTTAGAGATACTAGAAGGGAGCTGTTGTGGAAGGGGTTGTGATCATCAAAGGGGCACAGACAACATAGCCATTGTCCACATTCAAAAGCTGGCTAGGAGGGAAGGAAAATTGAAAGTAGTAGTCAGTGATGCGAGTTGGCCATGCCAGTGAAGAGTGCAGTTATCTCACTAGTTGGAGCCAGGGTGATTGCAACCAAAAAAAGATTCTAAAGGGGGAGAAGTAATGGGATAATTGGGGTTTCAGTGAGTGTTTAGGCTCATGGACACTGGGGCAATGACTCTTTGATATCATTTTGAAGCTATTTACTAGTGTATCTTTTTAGTCTTAGATCAGATGCCTTCATTAGTGCTTTGTAATTTAGACTAAATATCCTATAGGGGATACTGTTCATAGGAGATGCATATTATTAATAATTTTGTAAATGATAATGTTTCTTAGTCTCGGTTGTCTATAGAAGTAAAACCAGTAAAGCGTATAAATATATATATATATAGGGAGATTAATATCAAGAAAATGGCTCACACAGTTGTAGAGGCTGGAAAGTCCCAAGTCCATAGGTCAGGATAGAGGCATTGCCTGATTCACTTAGTCATAGGGGCTGGCAAACCCAAGATTGGCAGGTTTGAGAGCAGGGCTCTTGCTCATAGGCTGTGACGATCGACGAATCCCAAGATCGTCAGGCAAGACCACATGTAAGCTGCTAGCTCAAGTCCCAAGAACTGGAGGTCAGACGAACAGGGGCCAGCTGCAGGACCCAGCATGAGCAGAAAGCCCCTAAATCTTGCCAGACTACCCACTTATATTCAATGCAGGCCACAAGCCCAAGGAAACTCCCTTTCAACTGATTGGCTACTCACAGCAGATCCCATCATGGAGGTGATCACGTAATATTAAATCTCATCATGGAAGTGATCACAACATCATTCAACTGCCAATCCACTGAAAATCATGGCCCAGCCAAGTTGACACACAACCTTAACCATCACACTAAGTGATCTCAAATTGTCCCTAGGCTAATGCACTGGAGAAAAAATGTTTATAAAACTATATTTTAATACTTACCTGTTTAATTTAAATTTAGTTTAAATAATGTTAACATTATTTTCTATTAGATTGATTCTGATAATATGGATATTGTGTAGATAAGCAACTGACATAATAAAAGTTTGCAGTTTTTCAGGGAATAACAATTTCTGGTCCTTACTGTGACAACTAAAATAAATAAAGCATTGTTGAATAACTAAATGACAATTTACCAAAATTGGTGTGCAAATGAGGAAATACTCTAAAGATTATATGCTATTTTATATTAAAATATTTATATATAAGAGTAATGCAATGTAGAAAAAAGTTACAGGTCTTCACAGATGGATATCTTGATTTTACACCAGTCTTAAATTCACTAACTGAATGACTTTGGCCTAGTATTCTGATATTTTTGCATCTGAATTATTTTGTAAACGGAAAATAGTATTCTAAAAATTAAATAGAACACATTTGATCAAATAGTAGTTTTAGGGACATGAGATTCTCCATACTTATTTTATATTGTTTTGATTTAGGCTAATTACATACAATAAGTGTTAGGGAGAGTAATCAACATATAACATTACTATAGAGGTAAGTAACCCAATCCAATTTAAGTAAACAAACAACAAAAACAAAACAAAAAACATAAGAATTAACTCTACCACTTTCCAGTCCATGATTGTTTTTCAGTTAGCCATATCATAGGGTAGAACAAAGGAGAGAATGTGGATTCGAGACAACTAGTTTATTTATATAGTTTTAAGCATAGATCAAAAAAGGTCTGTGGAACCCCGGAAGTACTTGCACTTCTTTCTTAAAGCAATCACTTGTTTACAATGCAAAACCTTCGTCTCATATTCCAATTTTGTCCACCAGACCAACTCCTCCCATACCCTTTATCTGACCTTTGTTCTACCAGATGTTGTCTAATACTAATTACTACTTTTTGTTATGTGTTGTTGCACATTATAAGGTCAGTAATATGAGGAGTAGAACATGTACTTAAGGACGTATACTCACTGGAAATGTTGTCTGTATAATTTCATCTTAGAGAGATATCTCTATCACATGTGTGTGTATAAAATATACCTAATAGTTCTTTCTTAAAAGAAAGAAGTTTTCATTTAATTGCTTCTCTACATGGAGGTACAAATAGAGATTTTTTTAGCTATACTATGTGTTTTAGTTATCTAGTGCTGCTATAACAGAAATACCACAAGAGGATGGCTTTAACAAACAGAAATTTATTTTCTCACATCTAGGAGGCTAGAAGTCTGAATTCAGGGTGCCAGCTCCAAGGGAAGGCTTGCTCTCTCTGTTGGCTCTGGGGGAAGGTCCTTGTCATCAATCTTCCCAGGTAGAGGAGCTTCTCAGCAGAGTTTACCCCAGGTCCAAAGGACACGCTATTCTTCTGCTCTTGTTTCTTGGTGATATGAGGTTCCCATGTCTCTCTGCTCATTTCTCTCTTTTATATCTAAGAAGAGGTTGGCTTAAGACACAACCTAATCTTGTAGGTTGAATGCTGCCTCACTAACATAACTGCCGCTAATCCCACCTCATTAACATCTTAGAGGTAGGATTTACAACACATAGGAAAATTACATCAGATGATAAAATGGTGGACAATCACACAATACTGAGAATCATGGACTAGCAAATTTGACACACATTTTTGGGGGAGACAATTCAATCCATAACATTACACACTTTGGCCTCCCAAATTCATGTCCTTGACACATATAAAATACATTCACCCCAAAATATCAGAGCAAAAGTCTTAAATCTACTCCAAGTACAAAATCCAAAAGTTCCTCTTCATCTATGAAGTCTAGAATACAAGTTGTCTGCTTCCAAAGTACAGTGGTGGAACAGGTACAAGGTAGACATTTCCATTACAAGTGGGAGAAATTGGAGGGAAGGAAGGGATAACAGGCATTAGCAAGTCAGCACTACACTAGCCTTCAAGGCTTGAAAATAATCACCTGTTCTCTGAGACAATTTACACAATGGTGCTGCCCTCCAGACTCTAGGTATTGGCTCCAGATTCTGCGTGGAGGCCCCTCAGCCCTGGGCTGCAGCTCTGCCTTTCAGGCCCACTGGAACAGCAACTCTACTCCCTTGAATTTGGGCAACCCCATTCTCCTAGTCTATCTGAGTGGCAATTCCACCCTTTGAGACCCCACAGGTCATGGCCCTACCCTTTGAGACTAAGGCAGCGTTTCTTCCTGTGTTTCTTGTCTCTTCAACTTCTGCTTCCTGGTTACTTGGCCTCTTGGCGCCTCAGGCCTCACTGCCTTTGTCTTCCCTGCTGGGGCAAGTGTTCCAAAACTCTTTGGCTCCACTGAAAAGTGCCTGGAGGCATCCCACTCCACTAGTAAAGTTTAGCCAGAAAGTACTCAGTGATACTACTCCATTCAGCAAACATAGCTCCATATAAGTGCTAGAGACACCTCACTCTGCCACTATGTAGTTTATTTTGCATAAAGAAATACATTGATCATAGGATTATTAACTGAGTTATGTGCAAAAGTCATTATTTTGGAAACTTTATAATATCCCATTATTTTAGAATAGCCTAAGTAGGACTAATCAGCAAGTGTGCAGTATATTTTCATTTTTCTCCATATCATAAAGTGCAATGAGCACCTTTATATATCAACTTTTGATTGCCTTCTAGAACATTTTATTTAAAAAATAATTACAGAAGCAGGATTAATGGACTTAAGCATATAAACATTTTTTAATGATCCAGATAAATATTGCCAAACTGCTTTCCTCAAAGCTTGTAGCAAATTAGGCTTCCACAAGCAGTATCTACATGGGTTTTTCCAGCTATTTCTTCACAAAAAAAAAAGAAAGAAAGGAAAAAAAATTAACTAACTTTATTGTTAAAATGTATTTTTATTTTTTATTGTTTGATTTCTATATTTAAAAAAACGTAATTTTTATTTGCATTTGACACCTTTTTTTCTTTCGTGAATTATCCATTCATGGCATTGATTTCCCTTTCTATCAGCATATTCCAACTCAAACTCAATGAATTGTAAAAGCTAACCATATATTAACAATATTCACGTACTTCTGTCAAACTACCTTTGGAATTTTTAAGTTGTTTATTTTATGCGTCATTTTAAAAATATTTTATTTGGAAATAATTTAAGCTTGCAGAAGTTACAAGTATAGTACAAACATACTTTACCCAGATTTACCAAATTTTAATATTTTACAAAGTTAACTTAATCATTCTTTCTAGACAGACAGATAGATGTATATTTATAGTATATATTGAGTAATAAAATATACATACTTTTTTCTTATTTTTAAAGTGTATGTTGCATACATCATGCCCCTTAGTATTTCAGTGTATGTTTCCTAATATACCCTCTTTTATAACCACATTTATTAAATTAGTTATTAAATTCAGATAACATTGATGGAGCCCTGTGGCATGGTGGTTAAGTGATATGGCTGCTAACCCAAAGGACGGCAGTTTGAATCTACAACCTGCTCCTTGGAAACCCTACGGGGTAGTTCTACTCTGTCCTGTAGGGTCGCCGTGTGTAGCAATCAACTCCATAGCAACAGGTTAACATTAATATACTTTCACCTAAATATAGTCCGAATTCCAATTTCCTGAAATTTTCCTACTACCTTTTAGAGCATGTTTCCATCCAGTACAGGATTCAGTTCAGGATTATATATTGCATTTACTTTTCATGTTTCTTTAAGTTCTTTAAACTTGGAAAGATTTTTATTTTATTTTATTGTACTTCAGGTGAAGGCTTACAGAACAAATAGTTTCTCATGAAACAGTAGTACACATGTTGTTTTATGACATT
>NW_004444050.1:8305861-8311623 GCF_000243295.1 Trichechus manatus latirostris | reverse complement strand
TCATGCAGTAGTGTTTTGTAGTTTTCTTTGTATAGGTCTTTTACATCCCTGGTCAGATTTATTCCTAAGTATTTTATCTTTTTAGGGGCTTTTGAAAATGGTATTGATTTCCTGATTTCCTTTTCATCGTTGTCCTTACTGGTGTATAGGAATCCAACAGATTTTTGAATGTTTATCTTGTACCCTGCTACTCTGCTGAATCTTTCTATTAGTTTGGAACGATTTTTGAGCCTTTCATTGTTTTTCATAATAGTGACGTTTTTAAAGAGTAGAGCCCATTTATTTTGTAAAATGTCTCTCAAACTGGGTTTTCCTGAGATTTGTCATGATTAGATTCAGGTAATGGGTCATTACTGCGATACTGAAAAGAGATAGCCTGTCTTTCTCCCTCTACCCAGAAGAACATGATATCCTTTTTTCCCTTTACTGGTGATACTATATTTGATAACCTATTCAATGACTATATAGTTTTTTTTATTGTATATTTACTATTTTTCATATTGCACAAAATATACAGTCTGTATTGAGATGCTTTGAGACTTTACAATATCTCAGTTCTATCAAATTAACTATGTCAAATTTAGCATCTATTGACTATTCTTGAATGGTTAATCCAGACTATAATGGTAGCAAAATAGTGATGTCAGTGCTAAGCATTCTACTGTAAGGGGAAAAAAAAAAAAAACAAACACAACTCTTTTCTGGTATTTGTGTGTGTGTATGTTTATTTTTTTATATAGACTTGTATGTTCCTATTTTAATCAACGCCATGCACGCTATTAATTTTCTTTTTTATTTTGCTGCTCCATTTTTCTCAGATTTGGCCCCTGGGAGAATTTCCAAGTGTTATTTTGACCTGTCTCCATCATTTTTGACCACTTCCTGACTTTGTGGCACAACCAGATGTTCCAGGGTCATTTTGTGTCTTCCCTGTCCCCATCTTGGAATCAAACATTTCTCTAAGGATCTCTGGTTCTTTTTTAGCAGGGAATGACATTTAGAAACAAATATCTGGACCATAATTAAGCTTATTGATATTGAATACTGACAGCTTCTAGGTCCTTCCCATGACATAACTAGGAATTTTATATGTATACATATATGTGTGTATATGAATGTATCAGAAATCAGGATCTGGCACTAATACCTCCAAGTACAATCCAATATCCACAGGTTACTACCTTGCCTTCCCCTATTCCACACTTATGTCTTCTAGAATGAGAAAGGTGACTCCCCAGAACACCTACATAATGGCTCATTTACTCTTCCGTACAGAACACAGCAACAGTTCCATGGATGCTTCCTCCATAAAACATGGAACGACAACCTTACTAAAAAAAATGTTAAGTCCCCCTCTCCTACAAACTTGCTCTGGACTAAGGGTATAGAGTCAAAGTACAGTGTTCCTAAGTTACTTGGGTGACATTATCTTTACCCCTCATGCAGCTTCATTAGAAATACAACCAATGTTCGTTTCTGCATTAAACTTTAATTTTTCCCCCTAATCTTGCTGATTTAAATTTGTTTTTTAATATGTAGAACAATAACAAGTGTTCAAAAGTCAAAAGTGTGTCAAAAAATATTTTCAGAAAAGTGTCACTCCTTCTTTAATCCCTGCCATGCTCTATTCCCCCTCCCCTCTTTGTAGGTAAGCGATGATTTATCCTTCATGTTTTTCTTCTATAAAAATAACAAATTCATGTATGCTTTATTATGCCCCTTCTTACTTAGATAATATATTGTATACTACATCTTTTTTTGCATTTTTTAAAAAACCTGTAACTCTCTCCATATCCATTCTAGAGATCATCCTCATTCTCTTTTTATCTGCATAGTACTCCAAGGCATGCATATATTACAGCTTATTAAACCAATCTTCTGTGCTTGGGCTTTTAGGGAGTTACCAATATTTTGCAGTTGAAATATTATTACAATGAATAAATGTATATGTATGCATTTTCATATTATTTAAAAGTACATAATATATTCAGGGTAAATTCATAGAATAGGGATTGGTAGGTCATAGGGTAAATGCATGTATAGTTTTGTTCATATTGCCAAATTAACTCTCACAGGGGTTTTATCATCTTACACCCCCATCAGTATTATATGATAGCAATATAAAATTTCCAGATGGCCTTGTCAAACGAGTGCAACGTCAAGTTTTAAAATTTTGGCTATCTCCCTTTTATATCTTTTATTTTTGCTTTGTTTATTTCTTTTCTTAGTTATCATTGTATAATTATTTTTCTATATAAACATCAGTAATCAAATTGTCTATCTCCAGAGAAGCATGTTGGTATTGTTACTGGGATTACATTCGAGTGTTAAATTAGTTTAATGAGAATTGATATTTTGAGGTGAGGCCAAGATGCCGGAGTAGTCGGACGCTTCCGGTGGACCCTCTTACAACAAAGACCCAAAAAGACAAGTGAATTGATTATATATGACCATCTAGGAGCCCTGAACACCAAAAGCAAAGTACAGGAACTGGACTGAGTGGCAGGGGGAGGGAGAGATGGTTCGGAAGCAGCGAGGAGTTGCCAGACCTGACATGACGAGTGCCTGAGACCTTCAGGCCTGATCAGCTCATGGGTGAGTGGTGAGGCAGGCAAGCAGCAGTGCTTAGGAGGCATATTCCACACCGGGAGAGACCCAGCAGTAGAGAGTAGGGATTGGCCAACCAGAACCAGTGAGAAGCAGCCCTCAATTAATAAAAGATAAATAACTTGCATCTGGCCAACTGCATGGATCAGAAACACCCCCCTTAGGGAAAAACCTCTCTTCCATTTACCTCCCTACTCCCTGCTCGGCACTGGGTCTCAGACCAGCTTTCGCAATTGCTGAGTTTCCTGGGCCAGAGGTAGGATCCGTCACACTCCCTGAGCCATTCTCCTGGCCTTGCAGAGTGAACAAATTAACAAATGGGAAAAAATAAACTGCCAGCTTCCCTAAGCCAGGAAATCAGGGTAGGCGCAACTCCTTTGCTTAGGCACTGGCATAAGGGATCCAAGGACTTTGAGTGCCTTTCCCCCTGTATAGACTTGTGTGGGCCCATCTCAACAGCGTAGGCCCTCATTACCACAGTACAACAGGGTATATACCTGAAGTCTAACTTCAACTGTTTCAGCTGTGAAGTGGCAGGTTCTTGACATTTGACATTGCTCTGCCCATTAAGCAGGGTCTTCACCCACCCACATCAGGGGCCTGAGGACTAGTAGCTCCACCCACTGCACTTAGCCACCTGCAATAAGGGCCCAAGAATAAGAGGTTTCCCCAGTCTTTACAGCCAACAGCACTGGGTACTCATGGTCCAGCTGCAAAACCCACCCACCTACGTGCTCTAGGTAACAGGGACACGCCTTCCTCCTGGACACTCAGGGGCGGCCGTCAGCCCCCTGCCTTGCTCAGAGTGTGTCCTCCTGCTGCAGCCAGATGCCTGGGCCTACACCAATCACTCATGCCTGTCTAGGACTGTAGGTGAGAGCCTACACCACACACTTGGTGGCTATCTACCTGGGAACCTGAGCTGAACCCATACAGGAGGAGTGGGTGGACTCCTGAGCTCACATACCTAGTAACATATCTAACCACCTGGTGACAGGACATTAGAGATTCAAAGGTGCCAATAATCAAACTAGCTCATACGAGCAGCCTATCTGGGTGTATCAAAACAAAACAAGAAGCCAGGACACAGTGAGCAAACACAAAATAAATAAATATAATAACTTATTGATGGCTCAGAGACAACAGTCAATATCAAATCACATAAAGAGGCAGTCCATGATGGCTTCAGCAAGCTCCCAAAATAAAGAATCTAGAAATTTTCTGGAGGAGGAAAATTACTTGGAATTACCAGAGGCAGAATATAAAAGATTAATATACAGAACTCTTCAAGAGATTAGGGAGGAAATTAGGCAAAAAGGAGAACATTCAGTAGAGGAAATTAAAAAGATTAGAGAAGAGGATAATGACAAATTTAACAGGCTGCAAGAATCCATAGAGAGACGGCAATCAGAAATCCAGAAGATTAACAACAAAATTTCAGAATTAGACTACTCAATAGAAAGTCATAGGGGCAGAATTGAGTCAATGTAAGTCAGAATTAGTGAGATTGAAGATAAAGCACTTGACACCAACTTATTTGAGGAAAAATCGATAAAAGGATTAAAAAAATGAAGAAACCCTAAGAATTATGTGGGATTCTATCAAGAGGAATAACCCAAGAGTGATAGTAGTACCTGGGAGGGGGGCATGTATTAGAAAATACAGAGAGAATTTTTGAAGTTTTGTTGCCAGACAACTTCCCTGCTATCATGAAAGATGAGAAGATATTTATCCAAGATGCTCTTCAAACCCCACATAAGGGAGATCCCAAAGAAAGTCACCAAGACATATTCTAATCAAACTTGCCAAAACCAAAGATAAAGAGAAAATTTTAAGAGTGGCTAGGGATAAATGAAAAGTCATCTACAAAGGAGACTCAATAAGAATAAGCTCAGACTACTCAGTAGAAATGATGCAGGCAAGAAGGCAATGGGATGACATATATAAAGCCCTGAAGGAAAAGAAATTGCCAGCCAAGAATTAAATATCCAGAGAAACTGTCTCTCAAATATGATGGCAAAATTAGGGCATTTCCAGATAAACAGAAGTTTAGGGAATTTGCAAAAACCAAACCAAAATTATAAGAAATACTAAAGGGAGTCCTCTGGTCAGAAAATCAATAACATCAGATAACAACCCAAGGCTAGAACACAGGAAAGAGCATCCAGATATCAACCCAGATGGGGAAGTCACAAAAATAAACCAAAGTTAACACCTGAAAATAGAGAAACAGATGTAAATATGTAAAAGATGACAACATTAAAACAAAAAAGAAAGAATAAAAAATGTAGATGCAGATTTTTCATATGGAGAGGAAGTCAAGGCGATATAAAGAAATAAAGACTGGTATAAACTTAGAAACATAGAGATGACTATTAAGGTAACCACAGAAGAAACTAATAATCCTACAAGTCAAAATAAAAAACTAGAAAAATATAAAGACTCAGCAAACACAACATCTACAACAATGAAAAAGATGAAAAAGAATACATAAAGAAAAACGACTCTGCACAGAAAATTAAGTGGAAATAAGAAACTGTGAACAACACAGAAAAAAAGACTTCAGAATGACAGCACTAAACTCATACCTATCAATAATTATGCTGAATGTAAATGGACTAAATGCACCAATAAAGAGATAGAGAGAGGCAGCTTGGATAAAAAAACATGATCCGTCTATATGCTGCCTACAAGAGACACACCTTAGGCTTAAAGACACAAACAAACTAAAACTCAAAGGATGGAAAAAATATATCAAGCAAACAACACTCAAAAAAGAGCAGGGGTGGCAATATTAATCTCTGACAAAATATACTTTAAATTAAAATCCACAAAAGATAAGGAAGGCCACTATATAATGATTAAAGGGTCAATACACCAGGAAGACATAACTATAATAAATATTTACGCACCCAACAACAGGGCTACAAAATTCATAAAACAAACTCTAACAGCAGTGAAAAGACAGACAGACAGCTCCACAAAAATAGTAGGAGACTTCATCACACCAGTTTTGGTGAATGACAGAGCATCCAGAAAGAAGCTGAACAAAGACACAGAAAAGCTAAACGCTACAGTCAACCAATTTGATCTCATAGACATATACCAAACACTCCACTCAACAGCAGCCAAGTATGCTTTCTTTTCCAACGCAC
>NW_004444050.1:8302995-8304872 GCF_000243295.1 Trichechus manatus latirostris | reverse complement strand
CAAAAATCCTCAACAAAATTCTAGCCAATAGAATTCAGCAACATATCAAAAAAATAATTCACCATAATCAAGTGGGATTTATACCAGGCATGCAGGGATGGTTCAACATTAGAAAAACAATCAATGTAACCCATCACATAAATAAAACAAGAGACAAGAACCACATGATCTTATCAATCTATGCAGAAAAGGCGTTCGAGAAAGTCCAACACGCATTCATGATAAAAACTCCCAACAAAATAAGAATAGAAGAGAAATTCCGCAATATAGTTAAGGGCATTTATACAAAGCCAACAGCTAACATCATCTTAAATGGAAAGACTTTGAAAGCATTCCCCTTGAGAATGGCAACCAGACAAGGATGCCTTTTACCACGACTCTTATTCAACATTGTACTGGAGGTCCAGGCCAGAGCAATTGGACAAGCAAAAGAAATAAATGGCATCCAGATTGGTTGGGAAGAAGTCAAAATATCTCTATTTGCATACACAGAAAACCCCAAAGAATCCACAAGAAAACTACTGGAACTAATAGAAGATTTCAGCAAAGGTTCAGGATACAAGATAAACATACAAAAATCAGTTGGATTCCTTTACACCAACAAAGAGAACTCGAAGAGAAAAATCACCAAATCAATACCATTTACAATAGCCCCCAAAAACAGAAAATAGTTAGGAATAAATCTAACCAGAGACGTAAAAGATCTATACAATGAAAACTACAAGACACTACTGCAAGAAACCAAAAGACACCTGCATAACTGGAAAAACATACCTTGCACATGGACAGGTAGACTTAACATTGTGAAAATGTCAATTCTATCTAAAGCGATCTACAGATACGATGAAGTCCCGATCCAAATTCCAATGGCTTTTTTTAGTGAGATGGAGAAACAAATCACCAACTTCATATGGAAAGGGAAGAGGCCCCGGATAAGTAAAGCATTACTCAAGAAGAGGAACAAAGTAGGAGGCCTCATGCTACCTGATTTTAGAACCTATTACATCACAGTAGTCAAAACAGCCCAGTACTGGTACAACAACAGATACATAGACCAATGGAATAGAAATGAGAATCCAGACATAAATTCATCCATCTATGAGTAGCTGATATTTGACAAAGGCCCAAAATCCGTTAATGGGGGAAAAGACAGTCGCTTTAACAAATGTTGCTGGCATAACTGGATACTCATCTGCAAAAAACTGAAACAAGACCCATACCTCACGCCATGCACAATAACTAACTCAAAATGGATCAAAGACTTAAATATAAAATTGAAAACAATAAAAATCATGGAAGAAAAAATAGGGACAATGTTAGGAGCCGTAATACCTGGCATAAACAAAAAACAAACCATAAGCAGCAATGCGTCAGCACCAGAAGAGTGACTAGATAACTGGGAGCACCTAAAAATCAAACATTTATGCTCATCAAAAGAGTTCATCAAAAGAGTTCACCAAAAGAGTCAAAAGAGAACCTACAGACTGGGAAAAGCTTTTTGGCTATGACAAGTCTGATCAGCATCTTATCTCTAAAATCTACACAATTCTGCAAAATCTCAACAACAAAAAGACAAATAACCCAATTAAAAAATGGGTAAAGGATATGAATAGGCACTTCACCAAAGAAGATAACAGACATATGAAGAAATGCTCACGATTATTAGCCATTATAGAAATGCAGATCAAAACTACAATGAGATATCATCTCACCCCAACGAGGCTAGCATTAATCCAAAAATCACAAAGTAATAAATGTTGGAGAGGGTGTGGAGAGACCGGAACACTTATACACTGTTGGTGGGAATGTAAAATGGTACAACCAATTTGGAAATCGATTTGGTGCCTCCTTAGAAAGCTAGAAATAGAAGTACCATA
>NW_004444050.1:8299879-8302248 GCF_000243295.1 Trichechus manatus latirostris | reverse complement strand
GAACACCAAGACACAAGGAAAGTATTAGCCCAAGAGACAGAAAGCGCCACATAAACCAGAGATTGCATCAGCCTGAGACCAGAAGAAATAGATGGTGCCAGGTTACCACCAATGACCACCCTGACAGGGAACTCAACAGAGAGTTCCTGAGGGAGCAGGAGAAAGGTGGGGTGCAGAACTCAAATTCTAGTTAGAAGAGCAGACTTAATGATCTGACTGAGACTGGAGGAACCCTGGGAAGCATGGCCCCCAGATTCTCTATCAGCCCAGAACTAAAACAATTTCTGAGGCCAACTCTTCAGACAGGACTGGATTGGACTGTGGGGCATAAAGTGATACTTGTGAGGAGTGTGCCTCTTAGCTTAAGTAAATACATGAGACTAAACGGGCAGCTTCTGTCCAGAGGTGAGATGGGAAGGCAGAGAGGGTTACGAGCTGGTTGAATGGACATGGGGAATCAGGGGCAGAAAGGAGGAGTGTGCTGTCACAGTATGGGGAGAGCAGTTAGGGTCACATAACAATGTATGTATAAATTTTTGTATGGGAGACTAACTTGAAATGTAAATTTCATTGAAACTACAACAATAAACAACAACAAAAAATTTGATATTTTGATGATATTGAGAGAGCCAAGGCATGTCTTTCCATTTGTTCAAGTCTACTTTCTTTTTATCTTTCAGAGTAGACTGTTCTTTTTTTATTGTAAGGAAGCAGTCTTTTGGACAGCTCAAAAGCTATAGTCCTCCCGTTCCCCAAGCTAGCATTCTTAGGCTTCAGAACAAACAATAGCTCACCCTGAAGCCTAATGTTCTGTCCTTAAGCCGCAGAGGGAAAATGATAATATTCCAAAGGCACACAGATGTCTAACTAGAACCTCCTTGGGTTGTCAGGCCAGAAAATCTGCAGTTCTGCTTAAGCAAAGTACGTCATGTAGTCCCTGGAGTATAAAACCAGTATAAAACTTGCTGGTCTCTCTTCTGCGGTGCAAAGCGGGGCACGCGTAGAGTAATCTCGATCTCACCCAGACAGCCTTCTGAGCCCAGGAGGACGGGCTCACCATGAATCTGCTCCTGTTGTTTACTGTCCACTTTCTGTGAGTGATCAAACAGCTTTCACTTTGCAAACACTGTGTAAGTGTCTCCTACTTGTAACTAATCAGACTGGATGTATGTAACACTGTGGAGGGATTACTGATACTGATTGGGGTCTTCATCCTAGTAGTCTTGTGGATGCTTGGGATCTTTGGACCATCTCTGATACAAACTGCATCTACAACACATTTGTTATATAGGTTTGATCTTAAATTTCTTGTTAAATTTATTCATAATTTCTTAGTATACGGAGGATATTGATAATTGTATGCTAATTTCATTTCCATCTTACTGAATAATTTTATTTAGTTATTTCTATTGTTTATTATTTAGGGTTTCCTAGATTATTATCATGTTATCTACCAAAAAAGTTGCATTTTTTTTTTTTTTTAATTTTTCGCCTCTAGTTTTTTTCTCAGTACAAAGTTAAATAGGAATTGGGATAGTGAAACAAACTTGCCTTATTCTGACCTTGATAAATGCCTCTGGTGTTTTCCTATTCAGTAGGATACTGTTTAGAAAAGGACACACACACACACACACACACACACACACACACACACACAGAGCACCCTAGGGTAGCACAAACAATTAAGCACTCAGCTACTAACCCAAACGTTGACGGTTGGAGTACATACAGAGGTGCCACAGAAGAAAGGTCTGGTGATCTACTTCTGAAAATACAGCCATTAAAAACGTTATAGAGCACAGTTCTATTCTGATACACATTGGATTGCCATGAAATGGCATTGACTTAATGGAAGTTTTTTTTTATATACACACATAATGTTATGTTAATATGTATGTTATGGTATATGTGTTATTTTATGTATACATACACAGACACTTATATATGTTAAGGAAATACTTTTTGTTTCTATATTCTTGAATATTTCTTTTTTTACTGTACTTTAGGTGAAGGTTTACAGAGCAAATAGTTTCTCATTAAGCAGTCAGTACACATGTTGTTTTATGACATTGGTTAACAATGCCACAACATGTCAATACTCTCCCTTCTCGACCTTGGAGGACCTTTTTTTTTTTTTTTTTTGTTGAAGGCTTACAGAACAAATAGTTTCTCATGAGCCAGAAGTACACATATTGTTTTATGACGTTGGTTAACAATGCCACAACATGTCAATACTCTCCCTTCTCGACCTTGGGTTCCCTACTACCAGCTTTCCTGTCCCCGCCTGCCTTCTAGTCCTTGTCCTGGGCTTTTGTGCCCCGTTAGTCTCGTTTTGTTTTATGGGCCCGTCTAATCTTTGGCTGAAGGGT
>NW_004444050.1:8261454-8299779 GCF_000243295.1 Trichechus manatus latirostris | reverse complement strand
ACATGTACAATTCAGTGACATCGATTACATTCTTCCAGTTGTGCTACTATTCTCACTATCCTTTCCCAATTTATTCCATCGCCGTTATCTTCAACACACCGGCCCCTAGACTTCCCGTTGAACCTTTTGGGTTGCTGTTGTCAATTTGATCTCACATAGATAATTCTTTTTTTTTTTTTTTTTTTTTGTACCTTAGATGAAGTTTTACAGAACAAATAGTTTCTCATTAAACAGCACACGTATTGCCTTATGACAATGGTTAACAACCCCATGACATGTCAACACTGTCCCTTCTCAACATTGGGTTCCCTATCACCAGCTTTCTTGTCCTCTCCTGCCTTCTAATCCTTGTCCCTGGACTGCTGTGCCTCATTAGTCCCATTTGGTTTTATGGGGCTGTCCAATCCCTGCCTGAACGGTGAATCTCGGGAGTGGATTCACCTCTGTGCTAAAAGGGTGTCCAGGGGCTGTACTCTCGGGGTTTCTCCAGTCTTTCAGGCCAGTAAATCTGGTCTTTTGTTGTGAGTTAGAATTTTGTTCTACGTCCTTCTCTAGCTCTGTCCAGGTTCTTCTGTTGTGATCCCTGTCAGAGCAGTCAGTGGTGGTAGCCGGGCACCATCTAGCTATACTGGACTCAGTCAGGTAGAGGCCGTGGTAGCTATGGTCAATTAGTCCTTTGGACTAAATCTTTTCCTTTTATCCTGTTCTTTTCATTTTCCCTTGCTCCGGATACCAGAGGAGTATCTTAGATGGCTGCTCACAGGCTTTTAAGACCCCAGATGCTACTCACCAAGGTAGAATGTAGAACACTGTCTTTATCAACTGTGTTATGCCAATTGAGCTAGATGTTCCCTGAGATCATGGTCCCCACAGCCCTCTGTCCATCAATTCAGTCCCTCAGGGAGATTGGATGTGTGTATGGAGCTTCCATGAACTTTCCTTGTGCAATCTGTGTTGGCTTCTCCAGTATTGTGTACTGTCTTACCCTTCACCAAAGTTACCACTTATCTTTTGTCTATTTAGTATATCCCCCCCACCCCTCCCATCCTTTGTAACCAACAAAGACTGTTTCTTTTTATGTGTAAACTTTTACATGAGTTTTTACAGTAGAGGTCTTATAGAATATTTGTCCTTCTGCAATTAACTTATTTCACTCAGCATAATGTCCTTCAGTTTCATCCATGTTATGAGATGCTTCACAGATTCATCACTGTTCTTTATCTTTGCATAATACTCCATTGTGTGTATGTACCATAGTTTGTTTATCCATTCATCTGTTGATGGACATCTAGGTTGTTTCCATCTTTTTACTATTGTGAACAGTGCTGCATTGAATATGGGTGTGGATATGTCTATTCGAATGACAACTCTTATTTCTTTAGGATATATTCCTAGGAGTGGGATTGCTGGATTGTATGGTATTTCTATTTCTAGTGCTCTAAGGAAGCGCCATATCATTTTCCAAAATGGTTGTATCATTATGCATTCCCACCTGCAGTGCATAAGAGTTCCCATCTCCCTGCAGCCCCTCCAACATTTGTTATTTCCAGTGTTTTTAATTTGTGCCAGTAATGCAGGGGTGAGACGGTATCTCATAGTGGTTTTAATTTGCATTTCTCTACGGCTAATGATCGAGAGCATTTCCTCATGTGTCTGTTGGCCTCTTGAATGTCTTCTTTGGTGAAGTGTCTGTTCATTTTCTTGGCCCATTTTTTAATTGGATTATTTGTCTTTTTGTTGTAGAGGTATTGGATTCTCTTGTAGATTTTAGAGATTAGACTTTTGCCTGACTTATGTCCAAAAATTTTTTCCCAGTCTGTAGGTTCTCTTTTTATTCATTTGGTGAAGTCTTCGATGAGCATAAGTGTTTACTTTTTAGAAGATCCCAGTAGTCTAGCTTATCCTCTGGGGTTTGTATGTTGTTAGTTATGGTTTGTATCCTGTTAATGCCATGTATTAGGGCCTCTAGTGTTGATCTTATTTTTTCTTCTATGAACTGTATAGTTTTGGGCTTTATATTTCGATCTTTGATCCATTTCGAATTAGTTTTTGTATATGATGTGAGTATGGATCCTGTTTCATTTTTTTGCAGATGGACATCCAGTTTTGCCAGCACCATTTGTTAAAAAGATTGTCTTTTCCTCATTTGATGTACTTTGGACCTTTGTCGAAGATCAGGTGATTGTAGGTGGATGGATTTACATCTGAATTCTCAATTCTGTTCCATTGGTCAATGTTTCTGTTGTTACACCAATATCAAGCTCTTTTGACTACCATAGCTGTATAGTAGTTTCTGAGGTCAGGTAGTGTGAGTCCTCCTACTTTATTCTTCAATAGAGCTTTACTTATCTGGGGCTTCATCCCTTTCCATATAAAGTTGTTTAGTTTTTCCATCTCTTTATAGAATGTTTTGGTATTTGGATCAGGATTGAATCGTATTTGTAAATTGCTTTGGGTAGGATTGTCATTTTCACAACATTGAGTTTACCTCTCCATGAGCATGGTATGCTTTTCCATTTTTGGAGATCCCTTTGGTTTTCTTGCAGTAGTGTTTTGTAGTTTTCTTTGTATAGGTCTTTTACATCCATGGTTAGATTTATTCCTAAGTATTTTACTTGTTTAGGGGCTATTATAAATAGTATTGCTTTCCTAATTTCCTTTTCATCATTCTTTTTATTGGTGTATAGGAATCCAACAAATTTTTGTATGTTTATCTTGTATCCTGCTACTCTGCTGAATCTTTTTATTATTTCCAGTAGTTTATGTTCTTGAATATTTCTTAAAGAAGTTTGTTGAATTTTGTCAAAGACTTTTTCAGCATCTTTTAGGAAAACCATATGATTTTTTAGGATTTTTTAATTTGTTTTACATTATGCCTAGAGATTTTCTAATATTACAACTTTCTTGAATTACTTTTATAAACTCTACTTGATCAGAATGCATTATTTTCTTAATGTGCAGCTAGAATGTGTTCATGATATTTTATCAAGAATTAGAGTTTTTGTACCAATGTTCATGAGAGTTATTTAAATGACATTTCCATTTAGGGTGTGAACCTTATGAAATTCAGGTATCAATTTTGTATTTGATGTAAGAAAAACTTTGAAGATTTTGTTTATTTTCTATGCTCAAAAACAATTTATGTAGCATCAAAACTATCTACTTCCATGTTGTTGTAGTTGTTAGGTGCTGTCGTTGGTTCCGACTCATAGCAACCCTATGTACAAGAACAAAACACTGCCTGGTCCTGAGCCATCCTCAGAATTGTTATGCTTGAGCCCATTGTTGTAGCCTCTGTGTCAATGCATCTTGTTGAGGATCTTCCTCTTTTTTGCTAACCTTCTACTTTATCAAACATGGTGTCTTTCTCCCTGATAATATGTCCAAGGTATGTGAGAAGAAGTCTTACCATCCTTGCTTCTAAGGAGCATTCTGGTTGTACTTCTTCCAAGACAGATTTGTTCTTTCTTCTGGCAGTCTATGGTATATTAAATATTCTTTGTCAACACCATAATCCAAAGGCATAAATTCTTCTTCAGGCTTCCTTATTCATTGTCCAGCTTTCAAATGCATATGAGATGATTGCAAACACCATGGCTTGAATCAGGCTTACCTTATTCATCAAAGTAACATCTGCTTCCATGATTTGGTAGAATTCCACTTTCAAACAAACTGGACCTGCTTTCTTATTTTTAGTTTCTTCAATGAAAATTGTTTTGTTTAAGTTATCTCTATAGGAATCAGTTTTGGTAGGCCATATTTTCCTAACATTGTTCATTTCATGTAAGTTTTCAAACTGATTTTTATAGAAATGTGCGAAATAATCTCATGTTTTTGGTTTACTTAAATTTTTCTATATTGATAATTACCCTCTTACATTTCAAATATTTATGTCATGTTTTATTATCTTATTACTAAATTAAGTAATGATTTATTAATATTTTTCTAATTAAATTTGTGATTTATTATTTTAATATACTGTTTTTTCCATTCTCTACCTCATTACCCATTGCCGTTGAGTCGTTTCCTACTCATAGTGACCCTATAGGATAGAGTAGAACTACCCATAGGGTTTCAAAGGAGTAGCTGGTAGATTCAAATTGCCAATCTCTTGGTTAGCAACTGTAGCTCTTAACCACTGCACCACCACAGCTTCTTCTACCTCATTAGTTTCTATTATTTTGTTCTTTGTGTTTTCTTTTGGTTTATTTGTTTTTGTTCATTTTCCACTTCTTTTCATTGGAAATTTAATACATTTATGTATTTATTTTTATTAACATAAGTTTTTAAGGCTATGACTTTTTTTCTGATTACTGCTTTAAATCTCTCTCCTAATGTAGCTTGTTAGTTTTTTAATATTACTATATTTTAGAAATTCTGTTATTTCTGTTTGTGTTTAACTTTTCATTCAAGGATTGTTTATTAAGTATTTTTTAAAATTTTTTCTCATTTATTCCATGGTGGAAAAGCTTTTCAATTTTTTGTTTTATTTTATTGACTTTTAATCAGAGAATATTGTTTGCAATATTTCAATTTCATGGAATATATTGATGTCCTTCAAGATGTAATATATGTTTGATTTTTGTGACCATTTCCTGTGTACCTGATAAAAAGAAAGACTGTTCTCATTGTGTTAATCTATTCTGAAATTGTTTTGATCCCCAACATTCTATTAATTCCTGTTTCAGGCTCTAAAGATATTGAAAAAAAATTTAAAAAGTTCATTTACTGATGGAACTTATTTTTTTAGTAAGAAGTTGTAGAAAATGCAGTATAAGAGGAGAGAAGCTATAGAAAAATCAGTAGATTTTAGGGAGATGAAGTGGCATATGTAAGATACCCAGGGAAAGACTCTATGTTTACCTAGTATTTGAATAGTTAATACGGAATTAAAAAAAAAAAAAACTTGAAGAAGTGAGGGGATAAGTCATGGTAATATTTGGAAGGAGGGCATTCCAGATGTAGGTACAAGAATACGCAAAGTTCTTGAAATAGGAATATGCTATTTTGAGAAACAACAGCTTCCGTTGTAGTCACTGGACTGGATAAAAGGAAAAGTGGTTGGAGACGAGACTGGGGAGGTAGCAAAGGAACTGTATAAATTAGGACATATATTGTAACAAATAGAACAAAAATACAGATGCTCAAACATGATGGAAGTTTATTTTTCTTTCACCTGACAGTCCAGATATAGGTGAGTGTTTCAGGATGGCTAAACAAACAAACAAAAAAATTGCCAGACAGTGACCCCACATATATTTTACAGTAGAATTGCACTCCATAGGGTTTTCAATATCTGTAGACTTATGGAAGTAGATTACCAAGCCTTTCTTCTATGGCACTTTTAGGTGGATTTGAACCACCAATCTTTTGATTATTAGTTGAGCACAAACTGTTTGTGCCATCCAGAGACTTTTCAGGGTGGCTAGGCATCTCTTAATCACAAATTCATCTGAGACCCAGATTCCTTCTATCTTGTTGCTCTCATTTCAGATTAAATCAAGGTCAACAACACCAAGTCTACATTCCAATGTTTTAGCCTAAAGAGAAGGGAAAAAAAGAATAACTAGAGTGCAAGTAATGTCCTTTCTAAAGACCATGACCTGAAAATTTACACATCCTGTTTTCTCATATTGCATGGCTGAAACTTAATCACATAGCCACTCCTAGCTGCAAGGAAAGCTAGGAAATAAATCTCACAATGGGTTGTCCAAGTACCCAAAAGAATCAGCAGGGGTTTGATTGCTAAAAGGGAGCAATGGAAGGTGAATCTTGGGAGGAAAACTAACGGAGTCTGACTGAGGGCCTGATCTTTTGGGTTTTTGTAGGCCCTGGTAAGAACTTTGTCTTACACATTGAATTAAAGGGAAACCGTTAGAAGACTTGAGCCAAGGAATAATAGCCTCTGATTTTATATAAAAGGATTACTTCTTTACAGTGTTAAAATAGAACTAATCTATTTCTGAGAGTTTCTTTTATATACAATGTGCAATTTTATATAATTGGATCTGTTTCAAGAACAACTTTTCTGCCCATAAATCTATTATTAGTTATACAGTTTTCACTTTTAATTACTGAAGTTCTATACAGAGATGTGATATAATTTAATGGATAACAGAATGGATTCTAGAGCAGATTATCCATGTTTATATCCCAGGTAAGTTCATTTCTAGTCTGAGACTTCCCCATATGTCAGTTTATTCTACCTCAGAGGTTTTTGTGAAGACTAAGTAAGTTAATACATGCTAAGTGCTTACAACAGTTCCTGGCACATAGTAAGCCTTCAAAAACTGGTAGAAGTTAGTGTTTTATTCTAGCCTATTTTAATTTCATTAATTCATTTTTCTCTATAAATTAGATTACAATATTTTTTCGTATAACTTCTGGTTAAAACTTCATCATATTATTGTCAAATTGCAACATATTACATTTTAATTGGGTTTCATATGTTTGGAAAATGTTCACTTTTACAATATTCAGGCAAAGACAAACATTCAAACACAAGTTATAGTTCTCCATTTATTAAAAATCTCAATTTTTTGTAACATTTACTGGTTTTTAATCATATACTTTTCCTTGTTCGGTTTTTAGATAAGTGTATATTCATTCTTTAATAAGTATTTCTTTTGTATCTCCTCCTGAAAATTATTTGAAAAATTATAATTTTATATGCTTATGTGCACTGTACAGTCATGTGTCACTTAACATTCATAATACATTCTGTGAAATAGGATGTTATGTGATTTGTGCATTCTGGGACTACCATATTAGATACTTAGCAAAGGTAAATGGGATACTGTTGCTATCACTAGCACTGATTTTGCTGTGTTTGGGAGCCATGTTGCACTTCACAGTAATATTTTCAAAAGAAAATTAAACAGGGAGATAACTTTACAATACTCAAGAGACTTGTGATACATGAGATTGGATGCTGCTGCCTATGAGTAGAAAGATACACTGTTATACAGTAAACTTTTTATTTGAAAATACAGAAAGTTCACATTAAAATAACGATAGAAAGTACAGTACAGTACATATGTAAGCCAGTGACATAGGCATTTATTATGACTATCAAGATAGATGTATTATAGGTTATATATGTACTGTACCATTATAGGCCTGGCAGCTAAATCGCTTTGTATACAAAAGGCACTAGACACAAGTGTTGCCTGCAGGAAGCTGTTGCATTCACTACTTCTGGTTACATCTGTTATGTCCTTTTCTCTGATCAGGATATCTGAATTATATTATAACCTTCTGGGATCATGGACTTATATGTGGTTGGAAGTTGACCAAATGGTTGTTATGTGGCGCATGACTGTATATGTTTATACAGATTTTACAGGGGGTTCCATAGCTTTTATGTCTTAACAAAATATACAGTAAGCCACAAATCAATATTTTATTTCAAATATTTTATGCTACACTTTCCTGCACATAACACCACAGTGGACTGTGTTTTACAATATAAACAGCCTTGTGTTCTCTTTGATGCTATTGCCTTGAATTCAATTTGACCTGAAACCAAATACATCAGCCAAGCAACAAATTTAACAAAAACTTTGATATGATTTTTGACTGCCTGATAAAGTTTGCTATATCATACTGCAGAAATTCCACATTAATATATAATCTAGATGATGAATTTTTAAGACAAAACTACTTTCTCTTCTTATTCCCTATGCAAAGGTGAAACATAAGTCATAAACTAAAAAAAAAAAAAAGCAGCATTAGTTAACACAGACTTTTTTTTAGATTTAGCACTATTTCTAAAATTATGCTTATGTTGACTTTTAGAGTTTAGCTTTAGTCTAAGTTCCTTCCATTTAGCACTGCACATGGATTCCCTGGGAAACATATCCTTTTTTATCGCTGCACTCAATCTCAGTTGATTGATACTTACTGATTGTTTTCTAGGGACTAGAAGGCAGCCCCAAGAGATAAATGCACTCATGATTTAAACCCTTATACCACATCATTAAGACCATTACTACTTTCCTTGGTTGATTGAATGACTAGGCAAATGAAGCCATGATTGACCTCAGCACACTGAACACTTTCAATGATGTGTTATCCCTTTCAAGAATAATTTTTCTTTAAAATAAAGTGCTTGGCACAACACTTTCATGATTACAACATGTCATTCTAATTATACAAAGTACCCTTGCTGTCACAAACTTTCTCCCCATAATATAGCAACATTCATAGCACAAAATAAATGAACTCAACAGATGTAGTGCTTGCACACTTCTCATTCAACTCCTTCAACTTGTGCACAACATACATTGCAGAAAATAAAATGCTTATCTGGTAATTATCTCTTCAGATGGTTCAGCCAATCTATACAAACTCTATCTTTTCCTGTTTTCTGCAATTTTTGTGGTTGAATTTTAGCTGAATATTTATATCTCACTCAGTCCTTTTACACTTTAAGTAACCTTTTTTTTTTTCTATTTTTAAGGAGTCAGGAATCAAACCTAGTATAAGACAAGATTCCAAGGCCCCTCAAATTAATTCTTCCCGATTTTAAAATACAGCAATCCAGCTAGCTCTCCAAGAAGTGGGTGACCTGGGTAGAACATGACAATGATTTTCCCTTTCTGCTTACATGATGATGTGACTCTCCCAAGGCAATTCAGAAGCTATGGGGTCCTTGAAAGGGTCACAGGAGGAAGGGAATAGTTATGTGGGTCACTCATTCTTGCCTTTCTCTTACCAGCTTGAAGGGTACTTATCAAGTGTGATGAAGTACAATGCAAGGAATAAGTCAATATTTGACTTAGAGAGTTTTTGCATTGCATTGGTTTTTTATACAATCATGAAAATCAGAGTGTCAAATGGAGCCTGGATGCTCCTCAAAGTCCCATGGCACTGGGTCCTGAAATGGGCACTGCTCTGAAGGCTGATTTGCCTGTCTGCTCTGTCAAATCTGGAAGCACAAATCTTGGCATGAAATCTCAGTTGAGTCTAAACTTTTAAGGCCTCTCCATAAGTAGAGATACTTTTTCTTCCTTAGGAATTTCATAAATAACATATAAAAAGACATTATCATTAGATGCTGTGGAATTGTCTCTGCCTCATGCTGACTCCATGTGCAACAAAACAAAACGTTACCTGGTTCTGTGCCATCTTCACGATTGTTGATGTGCCCGAGTCCACTGTTGGACCACTGTGTATTTTGAGTGCCTTCTAACCTAGGGAGCTCATCTTCCAGTACTATGTTGGACAATATTTTGTTGTGATCCATAAAATTTGTATTGCCTAATTTTCTAAAGTAGATTGCCAGAACTTTCTTCGTAGTCTGTCTCAGTCTGGAAGCTCCACTGAAACCTGCCCATCATGGGTAACCCTGCTGGTATTTGAAATACTGGTGGCATAGCTTCCAGCATCAGAGCAACACAAGCCACCACATTATGACAAATTAACAGACAAGTAGTGGACAAAAGGGCATAGTTGAGAATAAATGAACTCCCATTACAAGAGTTATAAGTGGGAGTTCAACCATTGAACAGTTAACTGCCTTGGATGGGCAGAGGTTTAAATTTTGCCCGCTGTTGACTAAAATGTTTTGCACGTTCAGGTTTAAAAAGAAGACTAAAAAATAGAACAACTAAATAAAATGTGTGATCCTTGACTAGAGCCCTCTGTGCATTAAGTACTTTTCTATACTCTTAATATATAAAAATCACTTTGCAAAATCTCAGCAATATGCATTCCAACTCATCCAGTTATGATTACAATGTTATTCTGCTGATTGCTTTCAAATTTACTTCACCAAGTCATTGGAAAAAGCTTGACATGAATACTTGCAGAAAATCCCCGTCCAACATCCACACTGATTTTTTATGGTGTTATTCTATAGGCCATTGGCACCACTGTCCCTTTACTAGGCCTGAGAAAGTCTGAGAAGAAAGTTTGAAACTGAGAAAATCATGGATTTCCATGATATTTTAATTTCAGGTCAGTTGTTGCATCAGTATCTGTATTATCGTTTCCTTAACTCAGTTGAAATACCTTTTAAATGAAACTGTTAATAAATCTTCCTTTCTAATGATAAACAAGTTTTACCATTGTTCTTTTCATATCTTAATCTGCTCATGTTAATGACAGCACATTATGTAAAGACTGTCTTCAAATCAGTATTGTTCATCAGACAACATGTTAAATTCTGCTCCACTATAGAGACTGTCAGAAAGGACATGATTTCTATAATAATGTAATAGCAAATTTGAGTCCTTCTGTTATTTGAAAAAGACACTTTTTAGTGCACTTAAAAAAATGTCTAATTGAGGAAATATTATTTGAAACATTTAACTCTATATGCATTAGTATCATGTTAATGCATATTGATTCCAAGCTATAAATTTCCAATTAATTTCAATCAGAGTGAGTTTCCTGTTTCACGGCATGCATTTCATATAAAACTGGGTACTATTTTTATGTTCTTCTTGTAGTATCAGTAATGAAACAATGTCAATCATGCTTCTTTAAAGAAAGTGCCTTTAAAATATTAGTAAAAAAAAAATCACTTAAATAAAGAATTCCTTCTTTTTAAAAATCATTAATTTTACTAGAGCAACTCTTGTTTCAAATGTAAATGTGCTTGTGGCAAAAGAAAATTACATGAAACAAAGTACAAATTATTCTGTGAAAGCATATTTCACACTAAATATTAAGCTTACTCCTTATCATCTTATATAATATTATCATGGAAGTTTTGAACCATGCCATAGGTAATGAAATAAAGAGTAGCAAAATGATTGGAATGGAGGAAAGATCATTTATATGAAGATCATATACTGAGCAATTTAGAAAAATTATAGTCGTAGAATCTCTTACACTCTTCAAGCTTTCACAGTGAGATTAAACAACAAAACAAAATAAAACAAGAAAGTAGACTTTAATTATGTGGGTGGTGTCATTATGAATACTTTTAAAATCTATGTGTACTCTCCAAATGGAATATATCTTTTCCACAAGTGGTCCTGGAACATTTATAAAAGTGTTCACATTCTGGGTCACAAATCAAATGTTAATAAATTTGAGAGATCATAAAATTCAGATAATATTCTTCACAAATAATGATAGTAAAAATAATATAGGTAATACCTACTAACGATACCACCATTTACTGAGCACTAAATACACATCAAGCCTTGTGTAAAATAAAATAAGTGTTCTGGTTATTTTAAAAAGGTGGAGAGAGTTAATTAACTATCCAATCATCGTAATCTGTAGGCAGATCAGTCATCCAAAGTCCATGTTTATCACTGTAATAAAAATACATTAAAAATGTTTGAACAAAGTGGAAATTAACAAAACATGCATTTAAATAATTTTGAAAAGATTTAAATTCCAGCTACAGGATATTTCATCTATGAAAGAAATAAGAATATTACTCATTAGTATTCATCATTTATGAACAAGCATATAATTTCAGGACAAAAAAAAGAAAAAACACACATTTGAACAAAATAATTTCATTATTTAAAAATAAAAATGTGAAATAAAATTGATCCAAAAGTTAAATTTAGTAAAAATAATCATAGTTAAAACTTAACGAAAAAAGAATTAAGAACACTTTAATTTAAAATAGACATTTTCTTGGAGAAGTATCTAATTAAAAATATATCTATAAAACAAAAAAAGTTTATTAGCATTGTTTTGTTTTATATTATTTTTGTTGATGAGCATGGGATGTGATACTACATGCTAATCCTTTTGAAACTATCAATGAAATTGAATTGTCCTTTAAAAATATCAAAATTGCCTGAAGACTATTTTTTCCTGAATCCAAATTGACCAATATAACCATGAGAGAAATTACAATTGCCCCCAAATTATTTCTGTAAAACTCTGGGTCTAAATGAATTGTAACAGTCGCTGCAACAATGGGCTCAAGCATAACAAGTAATTGTGAGGATGGCGCAGGACTAGGCAGTGTTTTGTTCTGTTGTACATAGGGTCGCTATGAGTTGGGATCGACTCGACGGCACCTAACAACAACAAATGGTTTTATTTATACATTCTTTCTAACATAAGTATAACTGATTTTCTAAGAAACATTAGTTTATTGAATATAGAAGAAGTCATTTGACAAATCCTGCAAAACTCTGATACTAAAATAAAGCAAGTATAAGGCAAGATGTAGTATAGATTCATTTCACATGTGAACATAAATGCATATTTTCATTTTCAATTAGACGTTTTTTTTCCAGAAGTAGATTAACAAAACATCATTGCCAAGGCAGATGTTCTCCATTAATTTATCAAACCCGTAGACTAATAGAGAAAAGATAAACGTGAACATCTTGATGGATATAAAAATGCTTCTTGATAAAATTCAATATTCGCTTATGATTTGAAATGGACATCTTAATAAATGAAGAGAGAATTACTGATCTATAAATGCAGTGCCTTGCCAATCAAAACACCAGGCTCCTTTATCATGAACTTGAGAAACTGATTCTAAAATTCACATCTAAGAGAAAATGCTTAAGAAGAGTCATACTCTGCCCTTTTGTCTAAATTATTGTCTAAACTCGTGTGTTATCATTTTCTCTTTTTAATAAGAAACTATTTAAGGATATAAAATCATTGATCTAGCAACCTTCCATGAGTCTTGAACTATAAACGTCCCACATTATTGATTTTTGAAAGAGCCCTTATGTGTATTATTCATAATTTAACTTCAAATTTACCATGTTTTTCTTCAAATTCCAAGCTTGGATCAATTTAACGATCTACTCTGTAGCTGGGCATTTTTATAAATTAATGGTCTTCAATCTCATTTGGACAATCAGCATGCCTGACAAAATTTGTGTGTGTCCCCAGACTGTTTTCTATTCTTCTCCCACTGACATTGCCAATTTTATTTCCACTCCATGTCTACTCCATATTTCATCACTTTAATGTTTAAAGGGATGTGGCGACTCCGTGATAGATTGTTGGTCACAGGTTTGGAACACTTAAGCCTGCCTAGTGTTTTTTTTTTTTAATGATAACATGCCTGAAGTGTTGTCTTTTAACTACTCTGAGTTTCCTTTACCTCACCTAAAAATTGGATTTTAAATAGCTGACACATGCCTTGCACACTAAGCAAAGTGCCAGTGAAGACTGCTTGTTTGCTGTTCCAGTTGACCAGTGGTTCAGGTTACTTTCTACCTTTACGTATTTCGATCTCATGGTCCATAAATCTGTTCAGATACAAGCAGTTAAAAATCATCCTTAATAAAAAACAGAAGTTTAACAAGACCACAGGAAAGTACCCAGTCTCTGCAAACTGACCAAAAATTTCCCATAATCCTTCATTAATTCCTACTTTCCTGACTTTCTGGTACGTTAATTACTGTGTCAGATAACCTAATTGTTTTGGCTAATTTTCTCTTATACTTATTTCCTTCTGTGCCATGAATATGAAATGCTCATATTTTAATAGTAGTAAGACTCTGGTCAAATACAAACGATGGATAAGGATTAAAAAGTTACTTTCAAACAAATACATGTTTGTATAAAGTTTTATGCATTTAGTTAAGCTACTCAAAATCTCTGTTATGTAATGTACACAGTGGTGGAGTTACAGAAAGAGGTAGAGAGAAGGAGGACATGTATGAAGAAGTAATTATCAATGTTGTTTCACTCATTTTAAACAAGAATGTTTCAGTATGGAATTGTATTTAGACAAAATGAAATTTTTCAAAAACAAGTGGGAAACCTAAACCGATTTCTCTCCTTTTACCACATCTTATCATTTTAACCCTCCATTGACCAGAACAAAACCTGAATCTAATTGGTGTCAATAAAAGTTTAATGGATGTATCAATGAATAAATAAATAAGTTATATAGACTGAAAACAGTCTCTGAGAATGTGACTTTTATTTATTTATTTGGTACTTAATTAATATCGATTAAAACTGTGGTGCCCAATGTGGTAGCACCCAACAACATGTGACTATTTAAATGTAAATTAATTAAAATTAGATAAAATTAAGATTTATTTTCTCAGTCACACTAGCTACATTTCAAGTGCTCAATAGCCATATGTCGCTAGTGTCTACCATACTGGTCAGTGCAGATAAGAGGATATTTTTTTCATTCCAGAAATTTCTATTGGACAATGCTGGCTTAAAACATTGTACATAAAAGACATTTAGGATATATGCAGCCAAAAGTGAGAGAAGTTGGAGACTCTGCTACATGTTTTGCTAATTTTTAAGTAAAAATTGTAAATTTAAGTTGTGATTTTTTTTCTCAGGATCTTTTCTTAGGAACCCTAGGTGTCTGATCAATCAAGGCTCTGACAGAATACATACAGGCATCTTTCCTAATGAAACTTCCAGGGCATGTGACAAGCTACAGACACCTGTTCAGCTATCACTGAGGCTAGGATTGTAATGATAGTTGAAGAGAATTCTAAAAATAAGTCCACATTTTGAAAATTGGAGGAAAATGTTCTTAAAGAGTTAAGTATACACCATATAAGAATTAAAGTGTCATCTTCTATGGCACGATTTGCCTTTCTACTAGAACTCTATCATGGGTCCCTGGGCAGAGCAAAGAGTTAAGCACTCAACTACTAGCTGAAAGTTTGGCAGTTCGAACCCATCCAGAGGAGCCTCAAAAGACAGGCCTTGCAATCTGCTTCTGAGTGGTCGCAATCTTGAAAACCCTGTAGAGCAATTCAGCTCTGCACGTGTGGGGTAGTCATGAGTTGGAATAACTCGAGGGCAACTGGCAATAACAAAAAAAAATCATAATGTTCAATGCTTTTTCTACCAATAATTAAACATTACATTATTTATATTTCTCATGTTAACTTAGCACTTAACACGTGACTTCAATTTCAACATAGCTCCCCTTGCAAAATATGTGCATCACACTTTTAAGTACATTCAATTTTTAACTTAGAGAGATATGGTATGTTTTATTATTAGAGTCTACTTTTGTAAATATCTGCTGGCTGTCTAGTGCTGCATTGGAAATTTAAAACAATAAATCCTACTATAATGGGCATTAAATATGTCACATGTGTAACATATATACCACAAATATAGATATATATTACATTTCAAGAAATCATGCTTTTATCCCATAAAATTGAGTAAAGAGTAAGTAGATAGCTCTTAAAAACATTTTCAGTTTAAAGTACTGTAAAACTACCAAAGTGGCCATAGGAACTATGAGTCAGCCACAAGATGTTTATAAATAGATGCACAGCATTTTGATTTAATGAGAATCTTGTCAGGTCTGTTATTGGCAAAAACTTTCAAAAAGTTAGAAAGTAAAGGATATAAACAACCACTATGAATACTGTTATATTTTATGATTTCCCTGTCAAATATAAATAAATAACATTATATGTTGTTGTTGTTGTTTTTACATGCCTACCAGTTGGTTCCGACTTACAGTGACCCTACATACAATAGAACAAAACACTTCCTGGTCCTGCACCATCCTCACAATTGTTATTATGCTTGAGCCCATTGTTGCAGCCAGTGTGTCTGTCCATCTCAAACACAGTCTTCCTCTTTTCGTTGACCCTGTACTTTACCAAGCATGATGCCCTTCTCCAGGGACTGGTACCTTCTGATAACATGTCCAAAGTACATGAGATGAAGTCGCACCACCCTCGCTTCTAAGGAGCATTCTGGCTGTACTCTTCCAAGACAGACCTGCTTGTTATTCTGGCAGTCCATGGTATATTCAGTATTCTTCTCCAACATCATAATTCAAAGGCATCAATTCTTCTTCAGTCTTCCTTATTCATTGTCCAGCTTTCACATACACATGAAGCAAATGAAAACATCATGGCTTGGATCAGGTGTGCCTTAGTACTCAAAGTGACACCTTTGCTTTTTAAAACTTGAAAGAGTTGTCTTGAAGCAGATTTGCCTAGAGCAATATGTCCTTTAATTTCTTGACTGCTGCTTCCATGGGCATTGATTGTGGATCCAAGGAAAATGAAATCCTTGACAACTTCAATCTTTTCTGTTTATCATGATGTTGCTTATTGGTCCAGTTGTGAGGATTTTTGTTTTCTTGATGTTGAAGTGTAATTTATACTGAAGGCTGTAGTCTTTGATCTTCATCAGTAAGTGCTTCAAGTCCTCTTCACTTTCTGCAAGGAAGTTTGTGTCATCTGCATATCACAGGCTGTTAATGACTCCTCTTCCAAACCTGATGCCGTGTTCTTCATATAGTTCAGCTTTTCAGACTATTCGTTTATCATACAGATTGAATAAGTATTATGAAAGGATACAAAGCTGACACACACTTTTCCTCACTTAAACCACTCAGCATCCTCTTGTTCTGTTTGAACAACTACCTCTTGGTCTATGTACAGGTTCCTTATAAACACAATTAACTATTCTGAAATTACCATTATTTGCAGTGTTATCCATAATCTGTTATGATCTACACAGTCTAATGTCTTTGCATAGTCAATAAAACACAGATAAACATCTTTCTGGTATTCTCTGCTTTCAGCCAAGATTCATCTAACATTAGCAATGATATCCCTCCTTCCATGTCCTCTTCTGAATCTGGCTTGAATTTCTTGCAGTTCCCTGTTGATGTACTGCTGCAACTGCTTTTGAATGATCTTCAGCAAAACTTTACTTGGATATGATATTTATGATATTGTTTAATAATTTCCACATTCTGTTGGTCACTTTTCTTTGGAATGGGCACAGATATGGATCTCTTCCAGTTGGCTAGCCAGGAACTGTCTTCCAAATTTCTTGGCATAGACAAGTGAGCTCTTCCAAAAGTTGCATCCTTTTTTTGAAACATCTCAGTTGATATTCCAGCAATTCCTAGGGTCTTGTTTTTCATCAATTTCTTCAGTGCAGCTTGGACTTCTTCCTTCAGTGACATACGTTCTTGATCATATGCTACCTCCTGAAATGCTTGAAAGTCTACCAATTCTTTTTGGTACAGAGACTGTGTATTCCTTCAATTATAATATTATATATATGTGTATGTGTGTATGTGTATGTGTAGCTTCCTCAATTTCACATTATAACTTGAGCTTCACAATTAACCCTGAATCAAAAGTATTAAAATATTTGAGAGATACTCCTGTCGCAGTCAAGACCATTCCAACTCATAGCGAGCCTATAGGACAGAATAAAACTACCCTATAGGTTTCCAAGACCATAATCTTTATAGAAGTAGATTGTCACATCTTTCTCTTGTGGAGCAGCTGCTGTTTTTGAACTGTCAACATTTCAGTTAGCAGCCAATTGCTTAACCACTGTGCAAACAAGGCCCCTTATTTTAAAAAAAATACTGTAATTCTTTAGGAGTTCTGGTGGCACAATGGTTAAGCCATTAGCTGCTAACTGAAAGTTTAGCCATTTGGATCCACCAGCCACTCCTTGGAAACTCTATCGGGCAGCTCTACTCTGTCCTATAGGGTTGCTATGAGTCAGAATCCACTCAACAGTGTCAGGTTTTTAGGTAATATTTTAATATTTATTATAAGACCCCATGTCCAGGGACCCAAGCAAGTTTCTATTGTTAGTTTTCATTGAGTTGACTCCAATCCATGGTGACCTTATGTACAACAGACAAAATGTTGCCCAATTGTAGTAAGTTTCTACGAGGCCTTTATTCTGAGTAAAATGCATCTTTATCTTCTGTAGATACGACAGGAAGAAGTCCTATTTTGAAGTACAAGGAACTCCTATGAATCTAAAATCCAATCCACATAAACGGCATGATTAAACATGTACTTACAATGGGACTCAGGGTTGAGAAAAGACTAGGGCTATAAAAGACTTTATAGGTGATAAGAGATGCCTGCATTGCCTTTTACACTAATTACTTTTAATTCCCTTCCTTGTCTACTCCTGAACATTTTGAACTACTGTTCAACAATTTCAACTACAAGCAAACTGTTGTTTCCTAAGTCTTTTCTAGATTGTACTAGGTCTAGATTGATTAATTCTTGAGATCTATTTTTACTTCAGAGTCTAATCATTGATCTGGTTCTTTCCCTTGGGGCCAAACAGAGCTTTTTCTTTATGACAGCCCTTAAAATAACCTGATTTTGTAAATTTCTGTCCCTATTCTTCTCTTCTCCAGGTTAAATACACTCAGATTATTCACTATCCCTGCTGTTAGCTTTTACATGTATTCATTTAATGTATTCTTTTAGAGGAGAATATCCAAAACAAAAAGCAAAACTTCAGGAATAGAGAATTGTAATAATCTAGGTGGTTCTAAATTTGAAGTGTTTGTTTACACTTGTGCCAATGGCAGTCATATCATTCAAGCTATCATTGACAGTCATATCATTCTTTTGATTCATACTTGTCTTACTAACAATTGTCCCTTCCACAATATCTTCTCCACAAATTTTGTTGTTAAATCATGTGACCCTTCCCATTCTGTTCTTGTTCACTTAGTTTTGATGTTCATCTATAGTACCATTGACATTGCTCTTGCTTGATCTGCTATATTGTTCTAGCTCCTTGAGATTTCATGCATTTCTCATCATCAAACCAAATTTAGACTCTTCAACACATCTTGAAATAACAACATATCTTGTAAGTCTTCATCTAGTTCACTGAAAAAAAAAATACTTAAGAAGGCAAGGTGGAAGACAGCGTTCTCTTATAAAGCTAATAAGTGATTTTCAGTTAATGCCTTTCAATTAGTTACTAACTCCCCAAACTGAACCAACAGCAAGTCCATATTTTTTCATCATTTCCACAAAAACATATTACTTAATTCAATACTGTATTTCAGATATGCTGTTACATATTTCCATTCTTCAGCAGGCCAGTAACATTGTCATATAAGGAAACAAGAATAGTGGGACATAAGTTATTGTTACAGAACTAATTTTAGAATAAACGTAACACTCTTTTAATAGTGCATTGTAGATTGTTTTTCCAGGATCGATGCCATATTTATGGGCTTGTATATTTTACAATATTCCTTTCACTTCTGGTAATTGAAACGTCATTGCCAGTTTTTTAACTTCCAGCTCCCTTTCTCATTCTATCTTCATCTCTGACAATTACTGAGAGCACATTAATGATGTTATTAGAATGTTTTATTTTCTTTTTAATTTATATGGACTAGAGTATTTGAATACATTTATATGTTACCTCTTAGATTGTTTTGAACAACTTGGCCTTCAATTCCCAATTATTAATGTTGGTACACTCTTTACAAGAACTTGATCTCTTGCAAACAATGAACTCATGGCTGAGAAGATGAAAGCAAAATAAGAGAGGGTGATTCTACTCTTTTTAATACTACATAGCTCCAAGTGGTATCTTTATCATCAAAATAGTTAAATTATGTTCACTCACTATATATGGCTGAAAATCTGCAATTATTATATATATAGTAATTCAATTTTAACTAGAATATTTAATCAACCAGAATATTTTATTTTTCTACTCTTGAATAAGTGGTCATTTCTGTAATAGATCGTGGTTTATTACAAAAACTCACATGACTTTTAAAACTCAATTGTACATATTGATTACTCGAGAGTACTTATTCCTACTATTGGAGATCATGAATTATTAATTTATGTTCCCTAAAGTGCTGAATGGCAATGAGGTCAAAAGAGAGCAGTAATGGATCATATTAAATTAAAAAATATATATATCCACTTAGTCTGAGGAAAGCACTGCTGAGCCCTCCATCCACAGAGGCAGAAGTGTAGTACCAGACACCTCTTTCACTATTTTGCAGCGTTACATCGTACAGTGAAAAATCCATATTTTACTTTTCCCATGGAGACCAGGTTGTCAAGCTACTCTTCTTTCTTACTAACTATATGCTGAATGCAGTTTTTTAAATTCTAATTTTGAAGAATTTTTGTCATACAGAAATAGGTATAAATGCTAAAACGTTTTAAATGTCAAAAGCAAACTAATGCTCCTACATAGCAGGAGTGGAAAAGCTATGTTCTCAAGACTGTGGCTTTATGGCTTGTTCCAAAGTAAATTAATTATCATTCAATTTTAAGGGTAAAATAACTTGGATCTGAAAACATTAACTACTTCGTAGGATGAATATATGAGGAATTCAGTGTTAAGTATGAGCGAAAATATGCTTAAAGATTGAGAAAATTCATTTTCATATGTCTTATATATAATGAAGCTTGAGACAAAAGAGTGAGTCATATTTTACATTTTATACAAAAGTTATTTTTGGAAAAATAATGTATATTCTTTAGTTTAAAAGAATAATGTACCCTATAGAACATTTAGAATATGCAAAATATTGTAAAAAAACATTTAGAATATGCAAAACATTGTAAAAATATCCTTAGAAACTATTGTATTTCTCATTTTCCTTCATTTCATTATTTTATAAAAAGAACCACCAGAGGAGAGGAGAAGGATGGTTTGGGGATGAGGGGAGATTAAATTACAAAAGAGTAGCATAAGGGAGTTTATTTAAAGGAGGATGGAACCAGTCTGTGTTTTGACATGCGCTGATTCCATGACTGCATTTGTCAAAATTTATAAGCTGTTGGACCAAAAAGGAACTACTTTTGCTATTTGTTAATTAAAATGAATTAAAATAACCATTTTATAGAAGGTTATATAGGGACTAAAGTTTATACTATTTAAAAAACCCTTCCACTTTCAACGCCCTGAAAAACAATGGGGTCATTACAAAAAGATACAGCTCACCAAACACACATATCAGCACTGTAAGGTTTTCAGATTTTTCCCAGATTTACTTACACATCTTGACATCAAGAACTTCACTTGCGTTCTCCCAGGTATTCCAGGTCAATTATCATATAGCCCCCAAAATAAATGAATTCTTTGACTTGATAAGAGGGAGACTAAAGGTGAATCTTCATAGATGAAACCTAACCCTAATCAGTTGCTGTCAAGTGGATTCGTCAAGTGGATTCCAACTGATGGCAACCCCATGTGTGCAAAGTAGAACTGCTCCATAGGGTTCTCATGGCTGTGTCATTTTGGAAGCAGATCACTAGGTCTTTCTTTTGAGGTGGCTCTGGGTGGGCTTGAACAGTCAACCTTTCAGTTAGTAGCCAAATGTTTAATGTTTGCGTCACCCAGGGACTCTGAAAGACGAAAAAAACAAAACAATGCCGTCAGGTCGATTTCCACTCATAGTGACTCTATAGGACAGAGAAGAACTGCTCCATAGGGTTTCCAAGGAGCGGCTGGTGGATTTGAACTGTCGACATTTTCATTAGCAGCCATGGCACCCTGTAGCTCTCAACCACTGAACATAATGGCCCCTTAAAGATGAAAGGAGAGAGAAAAGTCATCCAATGGTGATTTTGCCTTTTCAACAATGTCAAACAATGGAATCAGTATGTAGCCTTTGAGTCTAGATTTCTTTCACTTAGCTTAATGTATTTTAGATGCATTTATGTTTTGCATATTTGTGTGAGTCTATTTTTAGACTCTATTTTGTTTCATTGAGCTATGTATCTGTCTTCTAACCAATATCACACTGTCTTGATTGCTAAAACTTTATACTAATTCTTGAAGCCAGGGAATATGATTCCTTCAACTCATGTACATTTTAGAATTAGTATTTAGACAAATAAGCATTGAATAATGTCATGGATTGAATTATGTCCCCCCCCCAAAAAATATCTGTCAACTTGGTTAGGCCATGATTCCCAGTGGTTGTCTTCCATTTTGTGATTGTAATTTTATGTTAAAGAGGATTAGTAGGGTGTGATTATAACACCCTTACTAAGGTCACATCCCTGATCCATTGTAAAGGGAGTTTCCCTAGGGTGTGGCCTGCACCACGTTTTATCTTACAAGAAATAAAAGGAAAGGGAATCGAGCAGAATGAGGGGAACTCATACCACTAAGAAAGCAGTGCTGGGAGCAAAGCGTGTCCTTTGGACCTCGGGTCCCTGCATGGAGAAGCTCCTAGTCCAGGGGGGAAGACTGATCAGAAGGCCAACAGAGAGAGAAAACCTTCCCCTGGAGCTGATACCCTGAATTTGGACTTTTAGCTTACTTTACTATGAGGAAATAAACTTCTCTTTGTTAAAGCCATCCACTTGTGCTATTTCTGTTATAGCAGCACTAGATGACTAGGACAGATATCTACTAAAAATTAAAACCTCATGCTGTGATAGGCATCTCTTTCTACCTCTCTGTCTTCTTCACTATCAGTCTCTCTTCTTCATATGTATCTCTTTATATCTTGAATAACAGGACCACTTTTATTTAAAATCTCTCTTCTGTGCTTTACCTATGAGGCATCAATGTGTAGGATGCCACTGGCTCTTTCTAAACCTGAAGTCTAGTGGACCACGTTACCTTTGTCCTTCTTTTCTATGTGTAGTCTATGAAAATATTAATCTTGTTATTGATCTCATCTGTATCTTTTTGGCTGCTTTTTTCCCCTATTTTTTATATGTGTTTGGTCAAAGGAAGGTAAATGCCTCAACTCTGGAGTCATCTTGACCAAATTATGCATACATTTGTCCTTGATGGATACTGTGATTGATAGAAGCATTTATTTTCTTTATAAATAATGCTGAAATTAAGATCACTCACATAGAAAATTTTTTCCACATCTCAAATTTCCCTATAATCTAATTTTAAAAAGTTACAACTATTTTTTAAGCTTGTTTAATTCTCTTGGCATTAGTTTATTAATTATCATTGTTTGAGTAAGCCCATTTCAGCACACCCTATTAAAAAATAGGTACAAAAAACTTTAGATCATGTTAATTTGGTGGAGACAAATATAAAATGCATTTTGTGGTTATTAAGATTAATATTTATTTGATTACTAGTAAAATCAGACTTTAAAATGTTAACCAATAGGCATGTCTGTGTGTGTGTGTGTGTGTGTGTGTGTGTGTATGCTTTAGGTGAAAGTTTACATAACAAATTAGTTTCTCATTCAAAAATTCATACACAAATTGTTTTGTGACATTGGTTGCAACAATCCCCATAATGTGTCAGCACTCTCCCCCTTACCATCCTGAGTTCCCTGTGTCCAATAGTCCAGTTTTCCTGTCCCTTCCTGCCTCCTCACCTTTGCTTTTGGGCAGGTGTTGCCCATTTGGTCCCATACACTTGACTGAACTAAGGGACTATACAAATAAGGTATTGCAGCTCACCAATGGGATTGGTTACTTGTCCGAAGTATGAATCTAGGAAAATTGGAAGTCGTCAAAAATGAAATGAAATACAATAAAAAATCAATGTCCTAGGCATTAGAGAGATGAAATGGACTGGCATTGGCCATTTTGAAACGGACAATCATGGTATACTATGCCAGGAATGACAAATTGAAGAGGAATGGCATTTCATTCATTGTCAAAAAGAACATTTCAAGATCTATCCTGAAGTACAGTGCTGTCAGTGATAGGATAATATCCAAACATCTACAAGGAAGACCAGTTAATACAACTATTATTCAAATTTATGCATGAATCACTAATGCCAAAGGTGACAAAATTGAAGATTTTTACCCAACTTCTGCATCTGAAATTGATCAAACATGCAATCAAGATGCACTGATAATTACTGGTGATTGGAAAGTGGAAGTTGGAAACAAAGGAACAGTAGTTGGAAAATATGGCCCTGGTGATAACGCTGGAGATTGTATGATAGATTTTTGCAAGACCAATGACTTCTTCACTGCAAATATCTTTTTTCAACAACATAATTAAACGGTAACTAAACACGTGGACAGTGCCAGATGAAATACGCAGGAATCAAATTGACTACGTCTGTGGAAAGAGACGATGGAAAAGCTCAGCATCATCAGTCAGAATAAGGCCAGGGGCCAACTGTGGAACAGACCAGTAATTACTCACATGCAAGTTCAAGTAGAAACTGAAGAAAATTAGAACAAGTCCACAAGAGCCAAAGTATGACCTTGAGTATATTCCACCTGAATTTAGAGACCATCTCAAGAATACATTTGACTCATTAAACACTAATGACCAAAGACCAGTCAAGTTGTGGAATGACATCAAAGACATCATACATGAAGAAAGCAAGAGGTCATTAAAAAGACAGGAAAGAGAGAAGATCAAAATGGATGTCAGAAGACACACTGAAACTTGCTGTTGAATGTAGAGTAGCTTAAGCGAAAGGGAGAAATGATTAAATCAGAGAGCTGAACAGATTTCAAACAGTGGTTCTAGAAGACAAAGTAAAGTGTCATGATGAAATGTGCAAAGACCTAGAGTTAGAAAACTAAAAGGGAAGAACATGCTTGGCATTTCTCAAGCTGAAAGAACTGAAGAAAAAATTCAAGCCTAGAGTTGCAACATTGAAGTATTTCTACGGGTAAAATATTAAAGACTCAGGAATCATCAAAAGAAGATGGAAGGATACACAGTCACTGTACCAAAAAGATCAGGAGGTAACATATGATCAGGAACCATTGGTACTGAAGGAAGAAGTCCAAGCCGCACTGAGGGCTTGGGCAAAAAACAAGGATCCAGGAATTGATGGAATACCAATTAAGATGTTTCAACAGATGGATGAAGCGCTGGCTAGGGCCAACGAGGAGAGAGAGGTGTTGAGTCGGGTCACTGAGCTGTGGAGCAGTGGGGGGAGAAAGGGTATGTGGCTGCGTTGCTCAGCTACAGCACAGCTGGACTTTGTCGGCGGGTTGGGAGGGGCCAGGTCACTCAGCTAAGGCACCACTGGTCAAGGCTGGCACAGGGCTGGGTTGCTTAACCATGGCACAGTGGGGAAGTGCCAAGTCACTCAGCTGTGGCGCAGTTGGACAGGCTGGCAAGAAGGGAGTGGCCTGGGGCTGGGGTTGCTCACCTGCGGTGCAGAGCAGCAGAGCCAGTGCTGAGGGAGGCGCGCGGGGCTGGGTAGCTCAGCTACAGCGCAGCAGGGGAGGCCAGCAGAAAGGGGGGGTAGTAAATGAGGGGAAAAATAGGGGCGGGGTGTTCATACTGTAGACCCTAGCAGTCGGGGCTGCTAGGGATGGGGTGGTTCCTGCCACTATTGGCCAGAAGGGTGGGGATTGGAGGAGCGTGCTCCTCTGATTACCTGCTAACAGTGTCTGAGCACTTCCTTCCACTGCAGCCAGCAATCGGAATCTTACTTCACTGGGGATGTGTTCCCACCGTTCCTCTATCTCCACCTAGGAGCTCCGTGAAGATGCCTTTCTGTGCTCCTCTTGCAAGGTTGTTGCTTTTATCTCAAGATGGGCGCACTGTGCCACGCAGGTTGTCAGGGAACTTACACACTGAATCTCTACTGGTTGGTTGTTTTAGATCAGTTTCTTCTTCACAGTGGCTTCGGATCTAATACTTGCTCCCATCCTGTACAGTGCAGGGTTCCAGCATTGATTTCTGTATCTGCTCTACTTGGTTTTTTTTTGGTTTTTGGTGCAGAGGGATGGCTTGGTGGGTCTGACTGGTCTGCCATCTTGGCTCCACCTCTAGACATATGCCATAAAATTTGGAACAATTTTTCAAATGTTATCATTTTAACTATTTTTATGAGCCATTGATACACTAAAATATATTATTTTATAATACTGTTGGCATTTTTTTCTCAGTTTAATTTTGAGCCATTCAATGTTGCTTATAATTTTTTAAGAATATAAAATTTTACATTTTACTTTTGTAGGTAAATCAAAATTAGAAAAATTATTAAAATTTGAGAAAAAATTAGAAGTTTAGATAAACAAAAAGAAAATGTTCCCTTGAAATCTAAAAAACTGTATACAGATACTATTTTGCTGACAATGCTGCCAGTATTTTTCTAATGCAAATATTCTCTCACACAGACACACATTTGCAGACACACTCACATACACACACACACACATACTTGGAACCATACCAAACGGAGGCAACTATAGCTAAAATGTAACATTTTTATTACATATTTTCAAACAATAATATATTTAGAAAATATTTTTATGTCAGCAAATATAGTCCATTTTTTAAAATTCCTCATTAAAATTGTTTAAATAATTATTTAATGTTGGATTTTAGTTAATTTTTTTGTTCTGGTTGATTATTTGTAAACGATGATTAATTTAGTATATTCTTATCTGTGAATTCAAAGAGTATCTCATATCTAAATATGCATTTTATTACTACTGACATCTATTCCATTTTAACTTGTTCATTGTCCATGTTTCATTTTGGATTTATTTTTGTAATTTAATATGCCCATCTGTCTTTTGGGCTCTTAGTTTTGTGCTTATGATTTGTAAAGGCTCATTACTTATATTTATATAACATAAATTATTAGATTAAGTTTTTATTATACTAGCTTTTGTTTGATGTAATTTATTACTGACACTATCATTATTATAGAACCTAATGATTCCTTCATTTTTTTTTGTACACATATTGTTTCATGACAATGGTTAACAACCCCACAACATGTCAACACTGTCCCTTCTCAACCTTGGGTTCCCTATTTCCAGCTTTCCTGTCCCCTCCTGCCTTCTACTCCTTGTCCCTGGACTGTTGTGCTCCATTAGTCTCATTTTGTTTTATTGGGCTTTCTAATCTTTTGCTGAATGGTGAACCTCGGGAGTGACTTCATTACTGAGCTAAAAGTGTGTCTGGGGGCCATACTCTTGGCGTTTCTCCAGTCTCTGTCAGGCCAGTAAGTCTTGTCTTTTTTTGTACGTTAGAATTTTGTTCTGCATTTTTCTCCATCTCTGTCCGGGACCCTCTGTTGTGATCCCGGCCAGAGCAGTCAGTGGTGGTAGCTGGGCACCATCTAGTTGTACTGGACTCAGTCTGGTGGAGGCCGTGGTAGTTGGGGTCTATTTTTTTTTTTTTTGTATCTTGTTTTGAATGTGAAGTTTATTTCTTTTTTATTATTTTCTAGTTGCTTTGATTTGAATTCTCCTCTAAATAAAGTTTATAAATTGGACTTATATTTATCTAATTATAGTTTTCCTGAAATCATATAAAGTTTATTTTCCCTTTCATAAAAGAGTTAGATTTTTTTTTTTTTTTTTTGCTGTGTTTATGGATATTTTTCCATCTCCTTTGACATTTGCAGAAACTATTTCCCAGCTTGTTGACTATCTTCTTTTGTATAGAAATTTACATATTACATAGTCAATTATACTGGTATTTTCTTTTTCTCTCTAAAAATGTGATTTATGGCTCATCAACTTTATTTTAATGCTTCTTACTAGCTTTCCTTTTCCATAGCTAAGAATCGTCATTCATTAGACCAATATTTCTTTTTACTCCTCATACTACTGCTTTTCTTCCTACTCATTCTCTTCCTTCTTCCTTACTCTAAATATATTAAGCAGAAAGAGGTTTAATACAGAGAACCAAAGCTCAAAAAATCCTTGGAAATGCTAAAAAGAGTAGGCTTTAGACCAGGACTCCAGAAATGATTCTTATATGGAATCCCTAATCCAACCCACCAGGAATGCCACTACCTGTGCCAAGAACAGGAAGGTGAAAAATCATGAAACCACTCATGGTTGATTGATTGAGTTTAAATAAATAAATAAGCCTACCATAGCTGAAATCTAGGGATCAGGAGGCAGTAACTCTGGACACCAAAAAACACTAGATTTTTCAATCAACAAGGCTGGAAGTTTGAGTTAGAAGCAAAGCACCAATTCAATATGTGCACCACACTTACATAAATGAGAGCTTCTTGCTGGTCTCTCCAAATTGTTCCATTCATCTTCCTGAGTATTCCTTAAGTAGTGCCGTGTGATTTGAATTATTGTAATTTTATAATATGTTTGTTTGTATATTATTTCCATGTATCCCATGTACTATTACATAGTATTTTTGTACAAGATATATTATCAACCATATTTAAAGTTTACATCATAAAATAGCAAGGTATTTTTGGTGCCATTCACTCACCCTTTTAACATCTTCTCCTTTTTACTCTTGAACACAACACCCTCTTATTGATTTTTCTCTTCTGGTGACTAGAGGTTATTAACTCTTGCCTCACCAAGCAAACCATTTTACCTCTCTTATTATAAACCAGTTGACACTGAGTCAATTCTGACTCACGGAAACCCCATCTACGTCAGAGAAGAACTGTGCTCTATTAAGTTTCAGCGGCTAATTTCACAGAAGTAGATCACTAGGCCTTTCTTTTGAGGCACCTCTGGGTGGATTTGAACCTCCAAATTGCTTGGTTACACCATACAGAAACTCCTCTCTTGCTATAACCCTGCTATTATATTTTTTAATAATGGCTTTTGTTAATTTGATGACTTATTCTTGCTTCCACCTAATTTGCTTTCCTAGCTTTTTGTTCACTGTTTGCAGCTAGTGCTGTGAAGATTTGTGCAGGAAGTACTCCTAAAATTTCATCACTCATAACTTTCTATTTGTGTAACAAGCCTGAGTCATGCATGAGCTTCAATCCCTTCACTCTTCCCATTGCTTAAGGTTTAGTTTTGAGAAACATGGTAAATCCTAAATTACTCAACTTAGGGAATCAATATGCCACTTTTTTAACTTAATATGACACAAAACTTTAGTTTACTTATAAATTAATATTTACCCCTAAAATATTGTTTTATTTAAATTCATATGATGACTTAATGTTAGCACCACCAACTTAATGGCATAAGCTGCCTTTAGCAACCGCGAGTTCTCTCCATATCCTTTACCAAGGCCAAAATCCAAAACCCCTTCAATTCTCAGCAGGCTTCTGCCTAATCTTGTGCATTTATGTAAGATGTGCTTTTAGTCTGATTTCTTTTTCTCTTTCACTAACTCCAAATTATTCTTCAAATCCCATCTCAAAATTTTTCTTATTTATAAAGATTTTTCTAACTATGCTCTTATTGAATTACCTCTGTATCTTAAATATCTCTCCATTTAACAACTTACGAGTAAAATATTTCCCTACTTTAATAATCAGTTATCATTCACGTTTACACCACTGAGGGTCTCACAAGTGCCATGCACAGAGTAGATACTAAGAAGTAAAAAGGTCATTAATATTATCCCAATAAGTAACATCCACAAGGTCCCTAGAATAATGAGACATAATTTTTGCTCAAAATCTTAATTGCCCATAACATGCCATTCCTAGCACAAAGAAAGGGCTAAGGTAAAAAATATAATGATGTAACAGGCCAAATAAGCATTGTTTTTTTCAAAGAAGACTATTGCTGTCTTCAAATATGACAGTCTGTCAACTAAAATGCAAGGCACCATCTGCCTATGCTAGACTATTCTTCTTAGCCTATACATTCAGAAACAAAGCACACACAGATATCCACCGTTTTTCTCTTTCCTTTGTATACTTCTGGAGCCCTGGCGGCACAGTGGTGAAGAGGTCAGGCTGCAAACCAAAAGGTCAGCAGTCTGAATCCACCAGCCACTCTTTGGAAACCCTATGGGGCAGGTCTACCCTGTCCTATAGGGTCGCTCCGAATAGGAATCAACTCAGCAGCAACAAGTTTGGGTTTTTGCTACCATATGAGTTTCCACCAAGGGCTCATAGTTCTCTGTTTAACATTTGTGTGTCTCTATTCTCCCAGGCTCCATCCTTGTCTGTCTATTCTTCTCACTCTACACATTTTAATGTGTGGCTACATACAAAGTTATAGTTTCAAGAAAGCTTATGTTTATGATGAACTCTATATATCTAGCTCAAATCTTCATCCTCAGTTTCAGACTTTTATCAGTAACTGCCAAGCTGATAAATCCAACTCAGGTCCACATATCCTAAACTAAATTCATCTATTACTCTAAACCAATGCCTCCCTTTTTTTCTTGGTAAATGATACTAACCACTATCCTGTTGTCCAAATTATAAACTTGGCCTAGACCCAGATGCCTTTCTCCTACTTGTTCACCCAGTTTTCTTCCCCCTTATTATCCTCTTGTTTTATTCCCAGTATTACAGTCTTTGCTATTGCTGTTAATAAGTCATTTTTAATGGTATCTGTGAAGTACCTGATGTGCCTAGCACTGTAAGCATACTACTTTCACTGCTCTTCTTCCGTTGGACTCTAATTTATGAATTACTTGATTTTTGCCTCCACTAAGCAGGCACCAAATCCTATTTAATTTTGTGTTCCTGGTATCTAGTATAGAGTTTATGGTGCAGTTAAGATAAAGCTTCATAAATTTTGTATTTCCTAAATAAATAAATGAAGACGTGAATTAATATATTAATTAACATTAAATGAGAAATTTATGGTATTGCCAGCATGTTTATGCCTTCTGTCTTTGGAAAGTGATTTTTTCTATGTAAAATTTAATAAAAGAGGTGTGTATTAATCTGTTTTCATTGTGTGTGAATTCATGGCAATGACACATTTATAACCCTTAAGGTAGAAGCAGACCTATTCATCACATTTAAGGTCTTAAACTAAACAAAAAGAAACTAAATTAAAGGAAGCCAAAATTTCAAGCAAATATCCAGTAACTGTTGAAACTATCTCACTGAAGAGAAAGTGTTATAAATTTCCTAATTAGTTAAAATGTGCCAGTTTTTGGTGAATCTGTACATTAACACATTAGGCATTGACCAATAAATAAACTGACCATTTCTCATTTTGACTGACAAGGTGAATTGAGTTACTAGTAACATTGAACTTACTAAGTTAGCAGCTGTATGAGTATAACATTTCAAATTTTGTAATAGCTGTAAATTAATAGCCCTGAGAATCACCTACCATTCTCCTCATGTCCTATTTCAGTAGTTCACACATTTTGCTGTAACTATAATCAAATGGGAATATTTTATAAGTTCCAGTGCCCAGGCTGCACCCCACATGAGTTATATCTGAATCTCTATGAGTAGAAAACAGGACTAGTATTTTTTAAAACCTTCAGATGATTCCGACAAAGAGCCAAGTTTGAGAACCAGAGCCCTAGTATGATTCTCACCAAAAAAATCTGAATCTTTTTCAATTGTTTTCAAGATTTCAAATACATTCTTCAAGACTATTCCCTCCTCATGCTATTAGGTCATGTGGATTGGAACCAGATGACATTGCCACATTAGTGCGCTTCAAACACAGATCTGATTACGTCACACTGTTGGACAAAGAACATGGTCCATGGAAATGAACAGTCCAATGGGAAGGGCAAGAGTGTGCATAGAAAGGAGGGAAAAATTATTTAGTGAAAGAAGTGTATGTAAAGGGTAGGAATTTACCAGAGATGAAGCACACAGAAAGGAAAACTAGCTATGACTTAGGAAGCCAAGACTATTCCTCTTGATTGAGGTAGCATCTAAGCTGAAACATAATGGAAAGAGTGGGGAAAAAATGTTTAAGGGGACCTACAACCTAGTGGCACAGCGGTTAAGAGTTTGGCTGCTAACAAAAAGGTCTACAGTTTGAATCCACCAGCATCTCGTTGGAAACGGTATGGGGCAGTTCTACTCTGTTCTATTCTGTCCTATCCAGTTGCTATGAGTCGGAATTGACTCTATGGCAATGGTTTTGGCTTTTATGTCTAGAAGTGAGAGAGGGCTTTTATTACAGGGCAGTATTACAGGTAGTTTAGCAGATAGGGATGCTGTATTTGAGGAAGGAGTAACTAGAGATGAGGCTGTAGTGTAACCAGAAGCCACCTCTGGAAGGACCATGAAAATCACCTTTAAAACATTAAGCATTGTTAATAATTTTCCTTCAAAAATTAAAGAAAATGGCATTATTTTAAGTAAAGATAACATCATGCAAAATTCAAATATTCTGCAGAGTTTCCATTAACTTCTAGTTAAATATAAGTTCTTGAGATACATATTCCTGTTTGGCACACAGTAGACTGTCCTATTTGAACAAGGAAAGGAGAACCTCAGAGCTCCAAGGAAGAAAATATTTGGCTTTTTCTCACTGAATCTTGGATCCTGTCTACCAGAAAATAAGGAGGAGGAGAATTGCAAGCTTTTAATGTATGGGATCCAACTGGAGAGCCAGTTAGAACAAGCATCATGCCTGTGCACCTGTCTCAAAGTCTCTCTAGTTCTACTTCTCCTTCCCACACACTCCCATTTAAGGGAAATAAATGTAAATCAGCAAGGAAACCAATGAAGAAACACTGCTGGTGTGCAAGGAATCTGAGGGAGTCAAAATTGGCTCAGCATTTCCAGGGAAAGAAATATGGAAATACATTTCAATAATCATGTAAAATTCCATATTCTTGTATTAGTGATTTTATTTCAAGGAGGTCATCCAATGTAATAATCAGATACATGAACAAGAATTTATATGCAAACTTGCACTTCAGCATGCTTTATTTTTTCAAAAGAAAGAAAGAATATGAATAATCACAAATAAGGGATATAGCATTAAAATTAAAATAAACAGATTTAAATATGAATTAGTGGACCATTAAAAGTCATGATTTTGCATATACAAAATAAAGGGCATAAAAATATAATTGAAAACAAAAATACTTCTTATATCAGATATATAAGAAGTATCTGATATCTGATATCTTATGTAAATGTATATATTCTGTGATCCAGTATCTATAAACACATGCACACATAAATATACATGCAAGGAAGAAAATTGATAAAATTAAAATTTGAAATAATATTAGGAAATGTAAGCATAGTTAGCCAATATGTATTCCACTATATGTTGAAAAAGTGTTCAGAGTTTACGGGATCGTTTTCAATATCTCAAGTGTACATGTACATTTAGATATTAATTTTTTTATATAATTAAGATTAGACTTTATACAGTTTTCTGACTTCTGTTTTCCACTCATTGTGGACCTTACCCTGGCATTCAGTATACTTTGAAAGCATAATCATAAGTCATGCAGTGACCAACCATCTTTCCTGACAAACTCTCCAGTGTTGGTTGTCTATTCAATAACAATTTACCACCACTGTCCTTTGATAGACATCTAACCCAGGTTTTGCTTGTACCATATATTCCACATAGTCAAGCCTACCAAGGTAATTTTTTCTCCTTTCCAGGGACTGACTTAGAAAAAGGCATGTAGCACATTCTAGTCAATGAGAAGTATAGGAATGTCTGCTCAGTGGGAAATGTTTTTCAATCTTAAAAAGTTACAAGCTGGAAGAAAGAGACCTTTCTTCCACTGTACAATTTCAGGTCTGTTATTGGTACTCAAAACCAAGAGAGGAGCAAAGCTGAGTAGAAACGCATCCAGCATAAGGAAGATATCAGAACTGAGTGATTAGCAGAATTTCATCCTTGATAACATAATAAACCACCAAATTATACCAAATTGGAGTCACACTATCCTGAGACTTCTCATTATATAAAATGGTGCATCTTCCTTATTGATTAAGCCAGTACAGGTAGTATTTTTCCTGTTCCTTGCAGCCAACTCAAACTAAACAGAGAAACATGCATGTGGGAAGTTGGCAAGGCTGAACTGGCCAAAGTAGCTTGTGACCAAAGCATCCAGGAGACTGGATTTACCTCCTTTCACCTCAGGCCTAAAATAAGGAGCATCAACTTACAATTTCCCTTTGATAAAGTCTAACTGAGAGCAAAATTTTACAATGAAGGAGAAAGGTTTACAAAGACAATATGAAGAACAAGAGTGAGAAAGCCTTTACTGTAAAGCTTGGGCCAAGTTTTGCTAGACAGCTGTCCCTCCACCTTCCCAAGCCAAAACAGAAGCATTACCTTCATCAGCAGTGAAAATGAATATCACTTGAGTAAAGGAAAACTGTAGACACTTTCTCTGAAGAGAAACCATTTGAGCACAATTGCCATTTTTAACATTTGGGAGGAACAAGGTCCAAAATGGAGGAAGAAGGATGAAGGCACAATCTTCTCTGGTATCACAGGGAGTAGACTTTACCGATCCTCATCATCTGCCTTTAAATCTCTATTCCTGAGGTGAGACAAACAGATACTTTAAATAACATAGAGGAAATGCATCAATTTTTCCTGAAAAATCAGTCTCTGTGGTGAATTAAGGAGTCCCTGTGTGGCACAAACTGTTAAGTGCTTGGCAATTAACTGAAAGATTGATGGTTCCAACCCACTCAGAGGCACTTCAGAAGAAAGGCCAGGAAATATGCTTCTGAAAGGTCACAGTTGTGAAAATCCTGTACAGCACAGTACTACTCTGAAAAATATGGAGTCACCATGAGTTGGAATTGGCTCAGTGGCAACTGGCTTTGGTTTGGTAGAGAATCAGTTGAATCATCTATGCATCTGAGACACATTTAAAAAAAAAAAAAATCAAGTGTGTTCCTATTAAAGAAGTTTGATATTGTTTGGGAACTCAAGTCTCTTTGTTTTAACACAAGCTGATAAGGAATGAGACAGCATACGTAAGTCATTATCTAAAAATTGAGTGGATGTCTGAATAATGTCAAACCCAGGAGAACTTGGTTAAACATATCCTTAAACTGTTCTAAGTCACTGAAGCTGAGTGGAGATGAAGATTTGCATGTAGGAGTTTTATTGGAACCAACTCTTGGTAGCAACACCTGAGTGGTAGCGGGAGAAGTAGGATTGGGCACAGGGTAAAATTAAACTTAGAGGCAGTTGCATCAAAGGTTTCAGCCAATCTCATGGGAGATCTGAAGATAGGATAGTTCTTCAGAGATGTGTCCTGAATGGAGACCAGAAATACCAGCACTTGTACCCTCATATCAGGCAGTACTTGGGGTCAAGTTGAAGGGAGCATGCTCTTGAAGGAGGTAGTTACTTTAGTCCATGCTCAATTCCTGGCTAGAGATTCAGGTTAGAAGCCAAAGCTTCTGGCTGTCAGAGGAATGAATATCTAACAGGAGTATCTGGACAGTGCATCACAGCAACCACTTCAGGGTCCAAGATCCAAAGAGTCAACTATTGTGTGTGTGTGTGTGTGTGTGTGTGTGTGTGTGTGTGTGTGTGAATGAGTGCATGCACACATGCACTCACAGTTGTTTACAAATTGCAAACACTAGAGAGGAAGAAAGCAGACCAGAAGGAACTAGAAGGAGGTATTTGTATTACGAGAAAAAGGAGGAGAAGGAGGCAAAAGAGGGGAAGGAGAATGGGAGACAAAGTTTGGTATGTTAGGTGGATAATGATTAGGCTAGAAATCCTCTGCCTGACAATATGAGAGCCAGCATCCCTATGCTCTAATATCCCAGCAACATTTTAGATATATTTTTCTGGGACATGGTAGCAAGAGAGGTTTATAGAAAGGGATAATCTGTTCAGACAATACATGACATTTAAAAAAATTGTGATGACTATGTTTTAAAAAAACACTTGCCATTTCAACATTTTTTGCATATGCGATTAAGTGACGTTAAGTATGTTCATCATATTTTGCAATTATCACTACTGTTACCAAAATTTTTATATCACCCTTGACAGACACTCAGCGCTCCCTAAACAATGACTCTCTCTTCCCCTAAACTCTATCCCTGGTAACTAACAACAAACTTTGGTCTCTATAAATTTGCATATTCTAGATATTTCATAAAAGTGGGGTCATACAATATTTGTCTTTTTGTGATTGACTTATTTCACTCAGCATACAGTTTCCAAGGTTGATCTATGTTGTAGAATGTTTCAGAACTTCATTCAACAAGACCAGAAGTTGGTTCTTTGAAAGGATCAATAAAATAGACAAATCACTGGCTAGACTGACAAAGGAAAAAAATGAGAAGATGCAAATAACCAAAATAAGAAATGAAATTGGAGACATTAAAGCAAATCCAACTGTGATGAAGAGGATCATAACAGAATACTATGGAAAACTGTACTTCAAACAAATTAAAAAAACTAGATAAAATGGATAAGTTCCTAGAAACACACTGCCTACCTAAACTAACACAAATAGAGGTAAAAATCTAAACAGACCCATAACAAAAGAAGAGAATGAAGATGTCATAAAACAAACAGACGAACAAGCAAACAAACTCCCAACAACAACAGCAACAAATCCCTGACCCAGATGTCTTCACAGGGGAATTTTACCAAACATTCAGAGAAGAGTTGACACGATCCTACTCAATCTCTCCCAAAACACAGAAAAGAAAGGAAACTCTCTAACTCTTTCTATGAAACCAGCATCACCCTGATACCAAAGCCAGGTAAAGACATCACAAGAAAACAATATGGTAGACCAATATCTCTCATGAACCTATGATCATGAATGCAAAAATGCTCAACCAAATTCTAGCAAACAGAATTCAAAAATCTGTTCAGAAAGTTATACACCATGACCAAGTGGGATTCATACCAGGAATGAAAGAGTTGTCAAATAGCCAATAAATATATAAAAGGATGCTCACTGATATAGGTTATTCAAAAAAAAACCAAACCTGTTGCCGTTGAGTTGATTCCGATTCCTAGTGACCCTATAGGGCAGAGCAGAACTGCCCCATAGGGTTTCCAAGGACCAGCTGGTGGATTTGAACTTTTGATTACCAGCCAAGCTATTAATGACTGTCATTAGGGAAATGCAAATCAAAACTAGAATGACATACCAAGTAGGATCCATCACTAGAAAATAATCGTTTTGTTTACACCTACTAGGATGGCTGTTATTAGAAAATTGAAAACTAACAAGTATTGGCAAGGATGTGGACCAGTTGGGGTCCTTATCCATTGTTGGTGGGATTGTAAAATGGTGCAACCACTGTGGAAAAAGTTTAATGATTCTTTAGAAATTTAAATATACAACTTGTATATTATCCAACAATTCCACCAGTAGTTATATACCCCAACCTCTTGAAAGCAGTGACTCAAACAGATACTTGTATGCTAATGCTCACTGCAGCATTATCCGCAATAGCCAAATTGTAGAAACAACTCAAGTGTTCATCAACAGATGAATGGATAAACAAAACATGGTACATACATACAATGGAGTATTACTCTGCCATAAAAAGAAAATTAAGTCCTGATACATGCCGCAACATGGGTAAACTTAGAAAACATTATGCTGAGTGAAATAAGTCATACAAAAGGAAAGATATTGTATGATCTCACTTGTATGAAATAGCTAGAATAGGCAAATGTATAGATATCGAAGTCTATTAATGGTTACCAGGGGTGAGTGGGAGAGGAAGATATTGCTTACAGGATAATGAGCTTTTGTTAAAGGTGATGAAAAATTTTGGAAATGGATAGTGGTGATGGTTGCACAACAACCATGTATGTTATCAGTATCATTAAAGTGTATGCATAAAAATGGTTGAAATGAAAAATGTTTTATATATTTGAAGACAATAAAATAATAAAAGAATTCCACAGCTAATCATATTTAATGGTAAAAGAATGAATGCTTTCCTCCTTAGATCAGAAATAAGACAAAGATAATTGCTCTTGCAACTTCTAGTTAATATTATTCTAGAAGTTCTAGTCAGAGCAATTAGGTAAGAGAAATAAATAAAAAGCATCTCTTTGCTGATGATAATGATCTTGTAAATAGAAAATCCAAAGGAATCAACTAATAAATGAGTTCAACAAGGTTGCAGAGTACAAGATCAATATACAATAATCTAAGGTAGTTCTGTACACAAGCAATGAACAATCCAAAACTAAAATTAAGAAAACAACTCTATTCACAATAGCATTAAAGAATAAAATACTTAGGAATAATTAAAAAATAAAAAGAAGCACAAGATTTGTAAACCAAAAACTAAAAAAGAAGACCTAAATAAATAGAAAATCATCCTGTTTTTACAGATTGGAAGACTTAACAGTATTAAAGTGGCAATACTCCCCAAACTGATCTACAGATTCAGTTCAATCCCTCTCAGAATCCTAGTTTATTTTTTTGTAGCAACTGACATACTGATTCTAAAATTCACACAGAATTTAAAGGAACCAGAATAGCCAAAACAACACTGAAAAATGACAAAACAGAGGACTCAAACTTCCTAATTTCAAAATTTACTATAAAGTAATGGTAATCAAGACACTGTGGTCATACAGATCAATTGAATAAAATTGATAATCCAGACATAAACTCATACAGATTTTCAACAAGTATGCCAAGAGCATTCAATAGGGAAATAATAGTCTTCTCAACAAATGATGTCGGCACAGCTGGATAGCCACATGCAAAGGAATGAAGTTTGACCCTTACCTCACACCACATACAAATAAGAGCTCAAATAGGTCAACAGCCTAAATATAAGAACTTAAACTATGAAACTCTTAGAAGAAAATATAAGGGTAAATTTTCATATCTTGTCTTTGGCAAAAGGTTCTTAGTTATGACACTAAAAGCACAGGCAACAATAGAAAAAAACAGATAATTTGTATTGCATAAATATTTAAAAAGTTTGTGCTTCAAAATGCACTCACAGGGACTCTGGCAAGATGGCTGTCTAGGCAGAAGCACCACGCCGTCCCTCCACAACAAAGATCCGAAAAACTAAGCCAAACAGAGAATCAACAATCCTGAAACCCTAGAACATCAAATG
>NW_004444050.1:8243883-8251256 GCF_000243295.1 Trichechus manatus latirostris | reverse complement strand
GAGAATATATCTACAAATCATATATCTGGTAAGGACATTGTATATATGTATATTTATATATATTTATAAACTCTTAAAACTCAATGATAAATACACAATTAAAAAACAAGCAAAAAAAAATCTAAATAGATATTTTTCCAAAAAGGTGTACAAATGGCCCATAATAACATGAAAAGATGCTTGATATCATTAGTAATCATGGACATGCAAATCAAAACTACAATAAGATATCATTTTACACCCATTAGGATGGCTAGAATTAAAAAGTCAGATAATGACAAGGATTGAAGAGAACATGGAAAAATCAGGAACCTCATACACGGCTGGTGGGAACATAATACGTTGCAGTCAGCCAGTTTGGAAAACAGTTTGGCATTTCCTCAATTAGTCAAACTTAAAGTTACCACATGACCCAACAATTTCACTCCTAGGTATACACCCAAGAGAACTGAAAACATATGTCTACACTAAAACTCATATATAAGTGTTTATAGTAGCATTATTCATAATTGCCAAAAAGTGGAAACAACTTAAATTTCCATCAATGAATAATGAATAAATAAGAAGTGGGTCTATACATGCAATGTAATATCATTTGATCATAAAAAGGAAGTACTGATACACTTTAAAACTTGAATGAACCTTGAAAACACTGAGGCAAGAAAGAAGCCAGTCACAAAACTTCGTATATGATTCCATCCACATGAAAATACAAAATACAGAAATATATAGACAGAAAATTAGATTAGTGCTGGAGAGGGAAGAATGAGAAATAGGGGGTAATGACTAAAAGGTAAGAAGTTTATTTTCGAGGGAATAAAAATGTTCCAAAATTTACTGCAGGCGTGCGTTCACGTGCCTATGAAAATACTGAAAACCACCGAATTTTACACGTTAAATAGGTGAATTGTGTGGTACGTGAATTATATTTCAATAAAACCATTATAAAAAACATGAAATTAACAATTTTCTTAGTAACAGTTACCAAAACCAGCAGGATCACAAGAGTTCAACAACCTACTTTTAAAAGAAGAAATAGTATCTTTTTTAATATTTAAAACTAAGATGAGCCAAGTATACTTTATACTGTGATTTGCCTTTCTTTTTTTTTTTTCCTTATAGAATGTGGATATTGCCAAATTTTATAAGTGAATGATCTTAAAAAAAAAAAAAAATACATTGCCGTCAAGTCAATTTCCAGCCTATAGAGACCCTATAAGACAGAGTAGAATTGCCCCACAGGGTTTCCAAGGAGCAGCTGGTGAATTCAAACTACTGACCTTTTGGTCAGCAGCTGAGCTCTTAACCACTGCACCACCAGGGCTCCAATCATAATATAAGACAATAAAAACATTAATATAAAAAGAAACCCCTTTAAACATTTAGAAATAAAATTAGAGCACATTTTCTAGAACAATCAATACAACAAAGGTGGTAGTCCATGTGCTAAGGATATTGGAATTAAATCCATACAAAAACATGGAAATTAATTTTTTTCATCCTTTTTTAATGTGAAATATGCCACGTGAGGTATAATGTGAAGTCCAAGGATGGTGTCTAATCTGAATTATGTCTCCAGTTCACCAGGATGAAACTCCAGATAAAATTCTGACAAATGGGAATCTAGAAGTGTTGAGAAACCTAAGAATTCTTATCTAGGTGTCTTAGTTATCTAGTGCTGCTATACCAGAAATACCACAAGTGGATGGCTTTAACAAAGAGAAATTTATTCTCTCACGGTCTAGAAGGCTGTAAGTCCAAATTCAGGGCATCAGCTCCAGGGAAAGGTTTTTTCTATCTGCTCTAGAGGAAGGTCTGTGCCATCAATCTTCCCTTGGTCTAGGAGCTTCTCTGCACAGGAACCTCAGGTCCAAAGGACATGCTCTGCTCCCTGCACTGCTTTTTTGGTAGTATGAGTTTTTCCTGTGTCTCTGCTCATTTCTCTCTTTTATATCTCAAAAGGGATTGGCTTAAGACACTATCTAATCTTGTAGATCTCATCAGTGTAACTGTCGCTAATCCATTTTATTACATCATAGTGATAGAATTTACAACACATAGGGAAATTACATCAGATGATAAAATGGCAAACAGTCACACAATACTGGGAATCATGACCTAGCCAAGTTGACAGATATTTTTGGGGGACACAATTTCATCCATGACACTAGGTAATAATATAATTAGCTCTATCTTATTATTAAAGATTTATTTCTATTTATAGTTTTTTTTTTTTTTTTTTGAGTGGGAACTCTGCAGAATATAAAAGCAGCATCAAAGGTTCAGGACCTCTAGGGCATGAAAGTCTTCTATAATTACTTAAAATCTTGTAAAAGAAATTTCCTTGGACAAATCCTGAATTAATCAGTGTAACATCAAACAGAATGAGAAATAGATAAGCTCAAGGGACTATTTGGTAAACAAGAGTTACTTTTGTAATAAAATGATTCAGCAATAAAACACATAATTATACATTTTGTGAAGATTATCAGGCTTGATGATCGCCACTTTTTGCAAATTATCAGCATGATTTTTTGTCACTGTAATTTTACCTTCAAAATTTTAATTTCAAAGTATTGTTTTATTCAAATATTGCATAATAAATTTTCTCCCCTTGAAATAATTAGCCCAAAATTCATCAAAAATTGAAACAATAAAAGACTAGTATGATTATTTGTCTTTTTAGAGAATATTGTTAAAAAGAGTTAAAGATATTTTCTTGTGGAATTCATATAATTACTAATAGCAATTTTATTAAAGCAGAAGTAAAAAAAAAAAGTAATATGAACCATTGTGTGTTTTACAATCTATTTGAAGTCTCTGAAATACAAATAACATTGCTCATAACCAACTGAAGCCTAAACCCCATCTGGGGACCCTTATCCTATTTAAAATCTTAAATTCTGAGTATGTTTATAAAGACAAAGTCATTCAAGATCAGTCAAGAAATAGATTTAAATCCAGCTCCATATCACAGATACGATATAACAAATAACAGATTTGAACATTTTATTTTAAATGTTCGTGATAAATCAAACACAACATCCCCTGGGAGAAAATATGTAAATGGTGCAGTGTGGCTTCATACCTTCAGTCCCCAAGGACACACCATGACTTTTTGAAGTTCTTTGCTTGCCTGGTATTTGTGAATTAGATTTCAGGAAAAACTGAAAAGTGACAAGATTTGGGCATTAATTTTGTTGGAAAATATTTCTTCCATTTAGATGCTGCTATGAATTAAAGTTACTTTCTGAGTGAATTTTAAGAAAGATGAATTGAGGGCTTAGTTGAATGTAGAATAAATACGGCATTGCATTTAATAGGCTTTTTCTTTAAAGTTTTCAAAGCAATCAACTGTCTATATAATTATTCAAAAATTTCACACTTTATTTCTAGTGAAAATGCAAAAAAAATAGGGAAATAGATTCAGAAGAATACTTATTGCTATTCTTTCTACATGATATTACTGAGAAAGTGATTGCCTTCATTTAGGAGTAAAATATTTTCATTAACAGGTTTTCTTTTCCCCATTCTGCTGAAGATTAAACTAACAAAAAATCTGTTGTCTTTGAGTCAATTCCCACTCACAGCAACCCTATAGAACAGAGTAGAATTGTCCTATAGGGTTTCCAAGGCAGTACTTTTTAGAGAAGCAGATTGCCAAATTTTTATCTCTCAGAGGAGCTGATGGGTTGAATCATCCACTTTTCAGTTAGCAGCTGAGCACGTAACCACTATGCAACCAGGGCTCTTTCTACTGATGACTACAGCCTAGGAAACCCTATGGGACATTTCTCCACTGCCCTATAAGGTCTCTATGAGTCGCAATCCACTCAACCATACACAACAACTACAACCACTTTTAAAGTTTGAAAAATAATCTCTTTCTTTCTAAAGTATAAGTTTTAAACAAAAAGTCTTGGACTTCCGGCACCATGGCACTCTAGGCAGAAGCACCACACCATCCATCCACAGCAAAGATCTGAAAAACTAAGCCAAACAGAGAAAACGGCAATCCTGAAACCCTAAACATCAAATGAAGAGATAAAGAACTCAGTCAAGCACCAAATGGAATAAAAAACTGACAGAAAACAGAGAGCAAGGAGAAATGCATGTAGAGGTCCCCTATCAGCTAACACAGCATGGATCTGCCATCTTGGACTCCTATCAGAGACCAGCAAATAGGGGGTATGAGAAAGGAGCTTCACGGAGCTTCCAGCAGGAGACAGAACAACCAGTAACTGGCGATATATGTTTTCCCACCACCCACCCTTCTTCACCCCCACTCAGCCTCCTCTGCTTCCCGTGGCCACAGTCTTTTGGCTGGGAAGCACCAGCTGCTTGGATTCCACCCGCTCGCAGTGGCTGACTCCCTGAGTGTCATTTGTTTGCTGCTGGTGTTGCTTTTTTCTGCTTCTTTTGGTTTCTTCCTTACCTCTCACCACCTCCCCCTCCTTTCGCTCAAATACCTGGCTCCATGCGCCATCTTTGCTTCTTCCTGAGGGGCTGTGGAGCTTGGTTCGAGTGTGGAACTGCTTCCCGATTCATGCTGCCATGCTGGTGGGATCCTGTGGCTTTTTTTTTGCTTTGTTTTGAATTCTTTGCTTGTTTTCTTTTTCTTTTCTTGAGTTGGCAGCCCGTTCTAGATGGGCAGTGCTGTGTGGCTTGTGACCTACACCCCACAGCTTGCACAGATGCACAGAGGCATCCCTGAAGGCATTTATTTTTTGTGGTTTTTTTTCTGTACTTTTTGGGGGGGGGGTTTCCTGTTTTTTTTTTTTTTTTTTTTTACTTGTTTTGTTTCCTTTTAGCTCTTTTTCCATTTTTGTCTTTCTTCATTACTCAGTTTCTGGTCTCTCTACACCTGCTTTCTCTTCCTGTTCCCTGAATACCTGGCACTGAGTGACACCTCTATGCCTCCTAGCCGGGCTGTACTTCAACACCTGGGAACAACTTCCCCAGACCGCGTAGCCACACCGGTGGGATCCCTGGGAGCTTTGCTGTTCTGTTTTCTTCCTAATTTTTATTTATTCATTCTTTTCTGTTTTTCTTTTTCTTCCCCTTTTAGTTTTTCTCCATTTCATAGTCTCTCATCTCTGCACTGCAACAGCAAGCTCACCAGCACTCTTTTTTGCTTGTTTATATGTTTTTGGCTTGTGTTTCTCTTTCCTCTCTCCCATACGGACCTTAGCTCCACACATCACAATCTCCCCCCTCCATCCTGCCTACCCGCACTGCATGCTTAACATCACACCACCAAGTAGTACTGGCACAGCCTACATGAACCTGCTCTGCACTGATTACCATACTGCCCTGGTGGCTGTAGTAAGTGCCACAAACAACCCATCCAAGCAACTCCTCTTCAGCTAGACCTGCCCTGCTGTACCATATCTGAGCGACTGACCCTGACAATTGGGGAAGGAAGTGAAAAGCATTATGCCCACAGATGAGCAAACAACAAAGAACACACAGCCCACCTGCTCAGACATAGCCAAATTAAAAAAAAAAAAAGATGAAACAAACAAATCTACAATCAATAAATGAGAAAAATAACTACTGAATGCCCTGAAGACAGTAGACAATATCAAAACATTTAAAAAACAGGACATGATGGTTTCAGTAGGCATTCAAAATAAAATAACAGATGACTTTCCAGTAGAAGACAAGGCACTAGAACTACCTAGTAGGAAATTCAAATCTCTAATACTCAGAACTATCCAAGAGTTGAAGCAAAAAGCAGACAAAAATGAGGAAAAAATAGACAAATTCATGGAAAAGACAGAAAACTTCAAAAAAAATGGAAGAATTCAAGAAAATAATACAAGCACAAAATGCCAAAATAAATTCACAACTAGAAATTATACAAAGACAACAATTAGAAATCCAAAAGATAAATAACAAGATTTCAGAAATGGACAGTATAATAAAGGGGCTGCGGAGCGATTTGAAACAGTGGAAGACAGCATCAGCAGAATTAAAGACAAACACTTGGATACAACACTATTTGAGGAATACTCAGAAAAAAGAACAAAGAAAAATGAAGAGACCCTGAGAATTATGTGGAATACTATCAAAAGCAAAAATCTGCGAGTGATCTGAGTTCCAGAACAGGAGGAGAAAACTGAAAACACAGAGAGGATAATTGAAGAACTGCTGACAGAAAACTTCACCAATATTACGAAAGATGAAAACCTGGCCATCAGAGAAGCTCAATGAACCCCATATAGGATAGACCCCAAAAGAAAATCACCAACGCATATCATAATCACACTTGCCAAAACCAAAAACAAATAAAGAATCCTGAGAGCAGCTCGTAAAAAACCAGAAGTCACATACAGAGGAGAAACAATGAGACTAAGCTCAGATTATTCGGCAGAAACCATGCAGGCAAGAAGGCAATGGGATGGCATATATATAACCTTGAAAGAAAAAAATTGCCAGCCAAGAATAATATATCCAAAACTCTCGTTCATATATGATGATGAAATTTGAACATTTCTAGACAAACAGAAATTAAAGGACTATGTAAAAACCAAACAAAACTTATAAGAATTATTAAAGGGAGTCCTTCGATCTGAGAACAAACAACTTCAGCTCACAGGCAGAATTAAGGATGCAGGATCATACCAGCCAGATACCAGTTTAGGAAATGAACTCTCAAGGACTATCCAAAACCAAAAGAAATACAACAGGGATTCAGAGCAGTTAATCTGTAAATGGCAACAACATCAGAACAATAAAAGAGGGAATAAACGGTGTAGGTATAGAACCTTGTAATGGAGAGGAAGGCAAGGTGATACCAAGTAATAATACACTGCTTCAAACTTAGAAAGATAAGGGTAAAATTCATGGTAACCACAAAGAAAGTTAACAAACATACTCACCAAAATAAAGAGGGAAAACATAAAGTCTCAGTAAAAACAAAACCCACAAAAACAAAAGAAATGAAAAAAAAATCCACAAAAAGAAGAATTCAGCTCAGCAGAGTAAGAAGAACAAAGAAAACGTCAACACTACAAAAAAAAAAAGCACTACAAAATGACAGCAATAAACTCACATCTGTCAGCAATTACACTGAATGGAAACGCACTCAATGCACCCATACAGAGACGGAGAGTGATACAACAGATGAAAAAACAGGATCCATCAAGAGACGCCCCTTAGAAACAAAGACGTGAAAAATTCAAAGGTTGGAAAAAAATATATGAAGCTAACAACTACCAAAAAAGAGCAGGAGTGGCAATACTAATCTCAGATAAAATAGACTTTAAAACAAAGTCCATCATAAAAGACAAAGAAGGACACTATATAATGATTAAGGGGATGATCCATCATGAAGACATAACCATAATAAACATCTACGCACCCAATGA
>NW_004444050.1:8240925-8242979 GCF_000243295.1 Trichechus manatus latirostris | reverse complement strand
ACCTACCCAAAGCACAACAAAGTGATGTTGAAAATCTGAACAGACCCATAACAAGAGAAGAGATTGAAAAGGTAATAAAAAAAACTCCCAACAAAAAAAAAGCCCTGGCCCAGATGGCTTCACTGGAGAATTCTACAAAACATTCACAGAACAGTTTGTACCATACTACTCAAACTATTTCAGAACATAGAAGAGGAAGCAACACTTCCTAACCCATTCTATGAATCCAGCATAACCCTGATACCAAAACCATTCAAAGACGCCACAAAAAAAGAAAATTAAAGACCAATATCTCTCATGAATATAGACGTAAAAATTCTCAGCAAAATTCTAGCCAATACAATTCAGGATCATATCAAAAAAATAATACACCACGACCAAGTAGGATTCATACCAGATATGCAAGGATGGTTCAACATAAGAAAATCAATCAAAGTAATCCACCACATAAATAAAAGGAAAGAAAAGAATCACATGATCATCTCAACTGAAGTAAAAAAGACATTTGACAAAGTCCAACACCCAATCCTGATAAAAACCTTCAATAAAATAGGTATAGAAGGGAAATTTCTCAACATAATAAAGTGCATCTATGCAAAACCAAAGGCCAACATCATCGTTAATGGAGAGAGGTTGAAAACATTCCCCTTGAAAACAGGAACAAGACAAGGATGCCCTTTATCACTACCCCTATTTAACCTTGTGCTGGAAGTTCTAGATAGTGCAATAAGGCAAGAAAAAGAAATAAAGGGCATCCAAATTGGTAATGAAGAAGTTAAACTGTCCTTGTTTGCTGATGATATGATACTATACATAAAAACCCTAAAGACTCCATGAGAAATCTACTGGAACTAAGATTCAGCAGAGTAGCAGGATACAAGATAAACATTCAAAAATAAGTTGGATTCCTAGACACCAATAAAGAGAATGATGAAAAGGAAATCAGGAAAACAATAGCATTTATAATAGTCCCTAAAAAAATAAAATACTTAGGAATAAATCTAACCTGGGATGTAAAAGACTTATACAAAGAAAACTACAAAACACTACTGCAGAAACCCAAAGGGATCTACATAAATGCAAAAACATACCATGCTCATGGATAGTTAGACTCAGCATTGTGAAAATGACAATTCTACCCAAAGCAATTTACAAATACAATGCAATCCCAATCCAAATACCAAAAACATTCTTCAAAGAGACGGAAAAACTAATTATTAACTTTATATGGAAAGGGAAGAAGCCTTGAATAAGTAAAGCACTATTGAAGAAGAAGAAGAAGTTGGAGGACTCACGCTACCTGACCTCAGAACCTAGTATACAGCTAAGGTAGTCAAAACAGCCTGGTAATGGTACAACGACAGATACGTTGACCAGTGGAACAGAATTGAGAACCCAGATGTAAATCCATCCTCCTACAGCAAGTTGATCTTCGGCAAGGGCCTGAAGTCCATCAAATGGGGAAAAGACAGTCTTTTTAACAAATGGTGCTGGAAAAACTGGATATCCATCTGCAAAAAAATGAAACAGGACCCATACCTCACACCATATACAAAAACTAAATGAAAATGGATCAAAGACCTAAATATAAAGCCAAAAACTACAAAGTTCATAGAAAAAAAAAATAGGACCAACGCTACAAGCCCTAATACACAGCATTAACAGGATACAAACCATAACCATCAACAGACAAACTCCAGAAGATAAGCTAGATAACTGGGATCTTCTAAAAATCAAACACCTATGCTCCTCTTCAAAAGACTTCACCAAAACAGTAAAAAGAGAACCTACAGACTGGGAAAAAATTTTGGACAGTTCGAGTCAGACAAAGGTGTAATCTCCATAATCTACAACAAAATCCAACACCTCTACAACAAAAAGTCAAATAATCCTATTAAAAAATGGGCAAAGGAAATGAACAGACACTTCACCAAAGAAGACATTCAAGCAGCCAACAGACACATGAGGAAATGTTAGACATTAGAGAAATGCAAATTAAAACCACAATGAGATACCATCTCACCCCGGCATTACTGGCACGAATCAAAAACACT
>NW_004444050.1:8230719-8239712 GCF_000243295.1 Trichechus manatus latirostris | reverse complement strand
AATAGCAGCACAACTGGAAGAATGTAATCGATGTCACTGAATTGTACGTAGAAATTTTTGAAATGGTGTATCTTTGGCTATGTATATTTTCACCACAAAAAAAAGGGGGGGGTCAAGAAGGGACAGGGTTGACATGTCGTGGGGTTGTTAACCAATGTCATAAAACAATATGTATACTGACTGTTTAATGAGAAACTATTTGTTCTGTAAAAAAAAAAAAAGTCAAGAAGGGAGAAGGTTGACATGTCGTGGGGTTGTTAACCAATGTCATAAAACAATATATGTACTGACTGCTTAATGAGAAACTATTTGTTCTGTAAACCTTCACTTAAAGTAAAATAAAAAAAAAGTCTTATTGTGATTCTAAGATAATTATAGGAAATGTTATAAATCTATTATTTTTTCTCAAAACTTGTCACATTCCAGTTAATTTCAGAGTTTAAGTTAATTAATTACATTATGAACAAATATTAAAGCGCTAACGATAGCAGGACTAAAGAAACAGGATGTTCTGAATATTTTCAAAAAGTTAACCACTCAAAACTGTATTTGCCTGAATCAAAATAGCCAATCAGATATCTTTTAAAGTGATACTGGAAATTTTTTAAATTAGTTTAGAAAATTGCCTAAATCAGAATCATGGCATGATATTTCAAATTATAAAGTTGATTTTGGACCTGTAATTTTTGAAAAAATAATTTTATATTTTTGTTCCCCAATGTTATAAGAATAGATTCAGAATAGGTATTGAACTGGTACATAAATGAGACTCCAGCATTCAGAAATCTGAAGAAGTTGTAAAGTGACAATTCTACGTCCACTGAATGGTGGAGTGTCTATATCATTTCATTAATACAAATAAATCCATCAGAAATATAATAATTTAGACAAGTCTGCCAGGGAAAGCAGAAAGGTTATGCTTTACATCTGTACTTGCTTATCTGTATATGTGATAAAAATGTCAGTCTAAAACATGTGAAGATCTTACATTTGACCCTAATGTGCCTGCATCGAATCCTGAGACTCTAAAGAACACAGTCTGAAAACAACAAATTAGATCCAGAATTGCTCTGAGTTTATAGTGTAGGATTTGATCTTAGAAAATTAATAGAGAGATACTCAGGTTCATCATGCATGACCTCATTGCAAGGTAGTAATGACAAGGCACGAAAGTAAGGCCTCAAGACATTCATTTAGACCCGGAGAATCAGAATTAACAATTACAATTACAAAAGTATTTAAATGTCTAGAGTCCAAATCTCTAGACTTCAGGCTATTATCTTTAAGGAGAGGTCTCAGAAGGAAAGCTTAACCAAGAATCCAACTCTGCAGAGGTCCCTAGTGGCTAGCGTCCCAAGTCATTGATGGTGGGCAGAGTCTCAGCAGGCTCTTAGTTTTCAGAGAAAGTAAGAGATTAAATAAAGATCCCTTTGCCTCTGCCTTCTCTCAGTGAGTGAGCAGGGATTCAGGATTTATGTGTGAAATTCTCACCTTAGCCTCACACAAAAAGAGCTAGTGGACATCAAAGACAAGTATGTTATGTCATTTCTCCAGGCTTAGAGACTAAGTGAATGTCATATTTTTTTTCAAGGTTAGAGATTAGGGTCATTGTTTAGAATTATGTCTTAAGGATAGTTTGCAAAGATTAACTATGTTTTGAGTTCTTCTGTAGCAAGCAGTATGCGAGGTCAAAGTCAGCTTAAGGACTGTTTAGCACATGCTTCCCATACTTCACATGGTTCTATGTTTAATTTTAGAAGTATTATGAATAACTTTCTAATAACTTAAAGGTTTCTAATGGCTTATAGTTAATGTCAGAAAGCCTCACAAAGCTAGGCATATTTCTATTTCTAAGTTCATATCATGAGTGTTTATCCATATGTATTTTGAAAATATAATAGTGTCTTTTTTAAAAAAAATAATACTGAGTTTTGGTAAAGTTTAGCCAGCAAGTTAGGTTCCCCTTTGACAATTTCCACATAAACTGTTCAGAGACATTATTTACATTTGTCACAATGTGTCAGCATTCTTTTTGTGTTCTGATTGTTCTATTCTCAGTACTCTAGTTTTCCTATCACTTTATCTTCTTATTTTGGTTTCGAGTAATTGTTGACCTTTTGGTCTCATACTGATGGTTTTTAAGTAGAACACCGGTCTTACGAGTAAAATCCTTTATTTTGTGTGCTGCTCTGCTATTTCACTAAAAGTGATCTCAAGGGATAGGCTCATTTCTAGGTTTAAAGAGTGTCTGAGAGTAATAGTCCCAAGAAGTCCTCTGTTCTGTGCTGTTCCAGTTTGTCTGTTCCCCATCCCCCTTAGGTGTATGAGTTCTCCTCCATGTTTTTCTCCCATTCTGTCTGGGACTGTCCATTGTGATCTCAGACAGAACGGTCAGTAGTGGTAGTGGGGCACCATCTAGTTCTTCTGTTCTCAAAGCAGTTGAGGTTGTGGCTCGAGTAGACTTGTTTCTTCTCTGAGCTTTTGGTTACCTTCTTACTGTCTTGCTTTTGGCAAGTAGAGACCTAAGTTTTGTCTTAGCCTCTCACAGGCTTTTACTACCCTAAACACTACTCACTTCACTAGGATGCCGATCATGATTTTTGTGAGCTGTATTATGCCAGTTGACTGAATTGTCCCATGAGGCTATGGTCCTAAGACTTGAAACCCAGGAAACCAAGCTTGGAAGGTGTTTGGTTATGTCTGAGGAGTATCTGTATTCGTGTCTTCAATGAATATATGTGCCTGTACCCACACATTTGCATTTACATATGCCTGTAGATAGTTCTGGAAACCCTAGTGGTGTAGTGGTTAAGAACTACAGCTGCTAACCAAAAGGTCAGCAGTTTGAATCCACCAGGTGCTCCTTGGAAACCCTATGATGCAGTTCTACTCTGTCCTTTAGGGTTTCTATAAGTAGGAATCGACTTGACAGAAACGAGTTTGTTTTTGTTTTGTTTTGTTTTGTTTTTTGTAGATAGTTCTATCTTTTCTCACCTATGTACATACCTGTAACCTACCCATACACCAATGTGCCTGTACCCATCCATATGTGCTGAAACACTCATTTTTACTTTGGTTGTGCTGTGCTCACTACATCCACATTCGGTGCCAGTTTTCCCCATCACCAAAAATATCAAGTTTCTATGGTCTAAAGCAAAACAGTAAGAAAGCAACCAAAAGCTTAGAGAAAAAACAAGTCTAAGTGAGTCACAATCTCATTCAGACATTCATGAAATAGATGGTTTCTGGCTACCACCACTGACCATTCTAACCAGGGTCACAATAGTTGGTCCAGGATAGAATGGGAGAAAAATATTTAGTAGAATTCAAACTCCTACATATATGTGTGTGTATATATATGTATATATTTATATAAAGACAGACAAACTGGAATAGTAGAAAACAGAGGATTTCCTGACACTATCACTCAGAGATACTCTTTAAACCTAAAACTGAGCCTATCCCTTGAGATCACCTTTTAGTGAAATAGCAGAATGGTATAAAAATTAAAGGGTATTACCAGTAAGATTGGTGCCTACTTTTAGTATGAAACCAAAAGGTCAACAATTACTAAAAAAGCAAAGATAAGAAGATAAGCAGGCAGGGAAACTAGAGTACTGGAAAGGGAACAAATAGAACACAATTAAAGAGAATGTTGACACATTGTGATAAATGCAACCAACGTTACTGAACAATTTGTTTGGAAATTGTCAAATGGGAATCTATCTTGCTGGGTAAACTTTCACCAAAAACAAAACAAAATATTTATAAAGAAATGAAGTCTGTTTTATCTGATATCAGTGTGGTCACACCTGCTATCTTTTATTTACTGGTTCCATGGAATATTTTTCTCCATTTTTTTGTCTGTTTGTGTCCTTATGTCTAAAGTGTGTTTCTTGTAGATAGCAAAAGGATAGATTATTAATATTTTTTTTACCCATTCTGCCACCCTCTGCCTTTGGCATGGGGCATTTAGACCATTAAATTTAAGATTATTACTGAAAACTAGGTGTCTACTTCACTCATTATCTATTTTTTTGAGTGTTTCATTATCTTCATTTTTTATTCTGATTTTTCTTTGTCTTTAGCTGCTTTCTTGTGATGAGGCTTTTTGCTTTATTCCTTCTATTCCACTGAATGTCTTTTTCTTGGTGATTTCTTAGTGGTTAATACATATATTACGTTACACAACTTACAATTGCAATGTTTAACATATGAACATCAGTTAACAAACAAACTTAACATAATAAATCTATTCCTGATATGCCCTCCCTCCCACATTTCTGTTGGTAAGTCTCCATTAACATCAATATGTTGCCAGGTGAAAACCCCAGGTTTTGCTCAGCGTGACTTGTTACAGCCAATAAACAAGAGTCCGAGGTGGGAGACCAGAAATATGCCTTTATTTCGTTGTACAAGGAAAGGAGCCATCAGGGCTGTTGCTTCCAAGACTGCTCACAGGCAACTTGGGAAGGTGCGCTTTTACAGAGAGCAGTCAAGGAAATGCAAATTCATCATGAATATTCAGGATTGACCTTTATGCAGGTGCTCAGAGCTTGGGGATTACTATGCATTTTCTTGAGACAAGGGTTCGATTCCCTGGGATGGAGGAAAAGGAAGATTTTCTTTCATTAAGATGTTAAGTCTCCATCAAGAGGCCAGTTGAGGCCATCTATGGCCCATTCTGTGGTTATCTTGTCAAGGACAATTTTAGAAGAATGAGCTGCTTATTCTGCTAGGTGTAGGAGGATAAGCTAGAGCCAGTATCTCTTAGAAGAGTTGGGTTCTGACGCTGCCTGCCTCAAATATACCACCTATATTCTATAAATTTACTTTGTACGTATTTCTTACAAACATGATGTTGTATTGTTTGCAGGATTTAATTATTGAGTTTATTCCCTGAAAATATACTTGGTCCTTATGATTGACCATGTTATCGCACTTTTTAGAGACCTGTCTCTCTCGTTATTTATTTTTTACCCCGGGTATAGATATGAGTATTTATTTAAGTCTCTTGCCTTTCCATTTGGAGTACTCCCTTGTGTAATACTTGCAAAGCTGGTCTGGTAGTGGTAAATTCTCAGAGCTTCTGTTTGCTTGGGAATGTCTTGATTTCCCCCTCATTTTTGAATTACAACTTTGCTGGGCAAAGAATTCTTGGTTGGTAATTGTTTTCATTTGGTATTTTATATATGTCGCTCCAGTGTCTTCGGGTCTCTAGAATATCTGGGGAGAAATCCGCACTGATTCTCACGAAAGACCCTTAGTATATTATATTGCATTTTTCTCTTGCCACTTTCAGAATTCTCTCCTTGTTTTTGTTTTTCAAGAATTTTATTAGGCTATGGCACAGTCGGTCTTTTTTTTTTTTTGTCTGTTCTAATTGAGGTTTGTGTAGGTTTCTGTATTTGCAGGATTGATTCTCTGTTCAGGTTTGGGAAATTCTCTCTAATTATCTCATAGAAAATTGTTCCTATGCCTTCATTGTTGTCATGGTACTCTGGGATTCCAATAACTCTAAGGTTATTGTTTCTCAATTATAATCCCATATATCCTTTCAGGTTTGTTCACTTTTTTTTTGTTTGTTTGTTCATTTCTTTTGTTTGTCTTGAGATTTAATAAGTCCAGTTATTTTGTCTTCTAGTTCACTTATTCTATCTTATGTCTGTTTGGGAGCATTGTTTGACTCTATCGTTGAGTTTTTCTCTTGCTGTTTGTAATTCAGTTGTTTTTGTTCTTTAGTTCCAGTAGTTCTTTTTGTTTTGTTTAATATGTTTTCAATTTCCTTTATATCTTTATTTGTTTGTTTGTTTATAGTGCTGATTCAGGAGTTTTGGATGCTTGATCTCTGGAACTCAATATGCATGCATGGAAGGAGAATTGGTCACAGATGTTGGTGTAAGCAGTGGGGCTGGACTTTCTTGTGGCGAAAGTGTGGGCTTTCTATGGCTTTCTCTCAGAGGTTCACCTGCACAGGCTCTCTTACAGTGTTCCACTGTGGGGAGGGAGCCAGCCATTCTCTCTGTGTTACATGTCTCTTTGAAGTGTTTCCCTCACCCTGCTTCCCTTGCAGTTCCTTCTGGTCCTAGTGCCCATCCATCCTGGGCCTCAGTAAGATTCAACAGCACTCTCTCAGAGCAACACAATCCTCCTTCTCCTTCTCCCAACTTCATGGCTCACAAACTCCCATGGCCAATCTGTGCTGTCTTTAAAAATCAGGCTATAGCTTCCTCCAATCAACTTCTTTTCTGTGTTGCCTGTTTGAGGTATTTCCCAGCCCCTTCCCAAAATGGCTGCGATGAAGAGTATTCCTGATGTTAGCAAGTATGTTCTCCCAGCTTCTGGATGGTTCCTGCTCCTCCTCTCTTCCACTTCTGGACTCACCTTGACTCTCTAAAACCTCAGCTGCCATCTGGAGTTCTGAGATTTCAGTCTGTGATTGCTTTTAGTTGTTGTTCAGTGTGTTAGTTGATGGGAGAGTAAATGGGGATGTCCAGTCACTTTGCCATCTTACTCTGGCCTCCCCCCACCATAATAGTGTCTGGTACCTTATGGAATTTGAGATCATTATAGAAACACACAGAATAGGGTCTTAAAGGTTAAAATGCTTCATTACTGCTGAACTTTGCTAGGATTCTATTAAAAATAGTTTCTTACCGAGTTTTTCCTGCAGTACAGAGGAGTCATTGGTATTATATCACTGGTTAACCTGGTCTTATACTTGTCTACCCACCACCAAGCATATCACACAACCAATATCTTACAAGACCAGCCTTCTGTATTGCTGTCTCATTTACAGCATCTAGCTTTAAAAAGTATTGCACATTGAACTTCATTTACTGACTTTCTCATCCAACTAATTTTTAGTTTTTTTCGCAGATCTTATCTCCAACTTTGTACTTATCCAAAGTGTCTACTACCTGATACAACTCACCTAGCACGGACAAGAAATCATTTCTTTCTCTGCTATTTCTGCTTTTCAACTTTTAGAGTGAAAACTCCCTAGCAATAAATTGTCAATTTCATGGAAACTCATGGTGGCATCTAATCACCTTGCTGTAGCCCATACCAGTTTGGTATAAACTGCCCTAAAAATGAGTCCTCTTATTTTCCTCATTTTATGTGCCAGTTACTGAACATATGGTCCATCTGTATTATTTCATTTAATCTGCATAATTACTATCATCATCCTATCATTTTTTTAAAGTAGAGAAAACTCAGGCTTAAAAGGTAAAGTAACTTGCCTGAGGTCACAAACTAATGGGCAACATAACAAAGATTCAAACTTTAGATACTCAATTCTAAAGCCCTTACCATTAGATCACAGTTTGCCATAGAAATGAATTGTACACCCCAACCCTCATTGCTCTCATTCTCATAAGGGAGGCAGAGTCAATGTAAGGGGTAGAAGATAGGAAGAAAAATGGACAACTTTCCACATGGAATGAGAAATCTTAGAAATAAGTCAGTGTTTACTAAGGTTTCTTTTTTCTTTTTTCCTAGAGTAGACTTTATACTGAAGGAGAGAGATAAAGACCCTCCAGAAGGTCAAGGAAGTTAGCCTGAAGTGGAACATAAGTAGCAGAGAATTCCTTTGGGGTGTCATGTCTGTTTGAGTAATAATCAGGTAGATTTTGCATTTTAGTCACCATAACTACATATATGTAGATATAGACATAGAGATAGACATAGCTATAGATAACAAGATAAAGAAATATAGATATATAAATATAGAGAAATCCTTAAGTAAGCAAGCGAATACACCATGTTTATACTATGTTTTTTTATATCATAACCTTGCGTTTAATTCAACAATCTTAGAAGTTTAAATGAGCATGAAGTCAGAATTAGATTTGTAAATATAAGTACATCTCAAATTCTGAGACTTAATTCATCTTTTGGACCAGATTATTACAAAGGAAATTTAGCTCTCAAATTCTGCATTGAGTGTTAATATAATCAAACATTCAGTGTCATATTAATTTATCAATTATGAATTACAATCATTCCCAGCATCCTTTAGTGAAGTATAATGCATGTGAATTGGAACTGAGATACAACTTTATAACAAGTTTCTGTACTCTGAGATTTCTCAGCAGTTCCCACCAACTCAACAGTTACCTTGAGTCCATTCAAGCACTGTTATGTTTCAAATTAACAATGGCTAAGAAATAGAATTAAAGGTGAGGCTGAAGTTAACTCTGAAGTTGAGGCTAAAGAAAGAGATGAAGAGAAAATGGAGATGATGATGGGACAAAGATGGAGAGAGATAGAGATAGTGAAAGAGAAAGGGACAAAGAGAAAGACACATAGTCTATTTATATAAGATTTCCCAGCGTTGTAGCAGCTAAAAGTCAATTGACAACTCCTTCAATTTCTCTTTCATTCCCCTTTCCAACAATTATTTATCAAATGAAAGTTACTGGGAAATGTGCCAAACATACAATGTTAAGCAAAAGAAAAATGGTACCTACTGCCAAATGCTTTCATGTTCTAGTGTGGAAGACAGGCGTCAAGAATCATGAAGGTCTGAAATTTTACCTTATTTATAAGGTAAGGCTAATTACAAGCCTACCATAATTTCACAGAATGCTGGTAGAAGACTTGGGATTCCTGAGTCAGAGGTGAAAGACTTTATTATTCACAATAATAGTAGAATATCTGCCTTTGCACCAGTTTCCCGAGGTCAAGTTCCTACACGGCAAGGTGAAAAGGGTCAGGTGTAGCCTGTACACACAGTGAGTTGTATCACAGGATGGGAACATGAACTTAGGGAAAATAAATTGTTTACAATGGGCAGTAAGTAAAGTTGTCAGATAAAATATAGGACATCCAGACTTCCGGCAAGATGGCGCTCTAGGCAGAAACACCACGCCGTCCCTCCACAACAAAGATCTGAAAAACTAAGCCAAACAGAGAATCAACAATCCTGAAACCCTAGAACACCAAATGAAGAGATAAAGAACTCAGCCGAACACCAAATGGAGTAAGAA
>NW_004444050.1:8214849-8222554 GCF_000243295.1 Trichechus manatus latirostris | reverse complement strand
AAAATATAAAAAAAAAAAAAGAAAATATAGGACATCCAGTTAAATTTGAATTTAGATAAGGGACAAACAATTCTTTTAGGATATGTATGTCCCAAATATTGCATGGGACATAAGTATCCTAAAAATAATATTGTTTATCTGAAAATCAAATTTTACTGAGCATCCTGCATTTTTATTTGCTAAATATGATTATTCTAAGTCTGCCTGATATTTGTCCCTATGGGAGATACTGTCACTATTGTTCAAGACAGTTTATTATACAAATATCCTTGTAAAGATAGTTCAGGACACAGAGTTAGTGCCTCTGCTCACAAGTTGTACACAAACAAGAAAGATTCAGAGAAAATTATCTCCTAACAATAGGCATTAATCAGTACACCCATATATACCTTGTAATAAGTGGAATGAAGAAATTTGAAGGGTACTGCTAAAAGGTGGACATAATACATCTTAATGGAATACTCTCAGGTAACTTAACTAAATGTGAAATTAAACTTCAGAGTAACATCCTCCTCTAGTCAGTTGTAATTAAATATTAAATAAAATCTTACAGTAATATCTCCATTAATCATACTTTTTTTATAAGTGTACTATTCCTATTCCACAATCACAGATATTATATTTATCTGCATTTTTCTTAGAATAATAGGGTTAAAATATTATTCAAAACATTATTCATTTTTAAAAGTTTATTGGATTTGTCAATTTGATAGCATTATAATACTCCTTTCCCTAGAATAGCTGATTTCACTCAGTACACTGCACCCTTACCATTGTCAGAGAGCATAGAAAACTCGATCACTATTTCAGCTTTCAAAACTGAACTTTCTCTCCAGGCTGGAGATCAACCATAAACTCTGCTTGAGTAGCCTATTTTGTTTTTGATTCATGGGAATTAAAACTTACTGTGATATTCTGAGTTGAGCTGAAAGTTCTAGTCTCTAAAAATGTGATTGTTTTATATGGTTATATTTTGAATATCTACCAAAATATTTTAAATTATCTAATTGGCACATCAAATACATGACAATGAGATTCAGAACTCTACTTGATTCATTCATTCTATTAATTTCTGCTATTTCATTAAGCAATTCAAGTGCAATTTACAGGTTCATTGAATATGATTAAACCACATTTTCTGATGTCCATAGAAATTGTGAGTAAATCTTCATTATTCGAACATGAATCCAGTACTTGTTCATAATGTACCACCAAGTTAGGTCCTCAAGTGGTACAAATGGTTTGCTCTCGGTTAGTAACTGAGGGGTCACCATGAGTCAAAATCAACTTGACAGCAACTTTTTTTATTTTACTACCAAGTTGGACCTAATTTTGACTTCCTCCTCAAAGTTTTCTGTTTCCAGCAGAAGGAAGAGAGAGACATACTTACTTATCTACTTGTCTTCCACACTAACACCATACAGGAAACTGTTGTTCTATATACAGTTATATTTTTTCCTTTTTATTACAAAACATATAAGCTTTACTGTTTTTTGAAACTGGATTATTAAATATACTTTGAATATATAAATTTCACACAATTTACTGGGAGGAAATCAGATGTAATTTAGATATTTCTAGTGGAGTGAGGCTTAAATCATAACATTTTCCTCCTCCTATTTTCACGGAAAAATTTTTGTGTGTCCTTGAATTAAATTAATTAGGTCTGATTTTCATGAGAATCCACAAGTCTTCAGTTTCTGATTTTCTTTCCTCTCTGCAGATTACCTCATGCATAAAATGCTTCATGGTCACCAAGGCCCCTAATGATTTCATAATTGCTGTCCCACTGAACCTCTATGTGTCATCTGCCATTGTCGGCCTCATTAATCCATTCATTAAACCTTTCTTTCCACAAATGTTCAGGAGGCATCTGACATGTGCCTGATGCCTTTCCAGAGACTGAGAACACAAAGATGAGTATTGTTATTTTGTATTTCTCTTAACTTCCATGACGAAAAACCAAAAACCAAAAAAACCAATCCCTTTGCAATCAAGTCGATTCCAACTCATAGCAGCACTACAGGACAGAGTAGAACTGTCCCATAAGGTTTCCAGGGATTGGCTGGTGGATTTCAACTGCTGACCTTTTGGTTAGCAGCCGATCTCTTAACCACTTTGCCACCAGGGCTCCAACTTCTATGACCCCATCCCCTTATTTTTCTTTATGTCATTATGACTGCCCTTTCTCTGATACCTTAGCTCTTCCTGTGCCTTTTAGTTAAGTGTTGGTGGTATTTTAGGTAGTTTATTCAACTCTTGGAGCCCTGGTGGCACAGTGGTTAAGAGCTCAGCTGCTAACCAAAAGGTCAGCAGTTGGAATCTACTAGCCACTCCTTGGAATTCCTATAGGGTAGTTCTACTCTGTCCTATAGAGTCGCTATGAGTTGGTATCCATGACAATGGGGTTGTTTTTTTTTTTAATTCATCTCTTACTTTAATCCACACATTCTCTCCAAAGATCTCATTCATTCTATGATTTAAACTATAATCTACTCACTAATTACATCCACTTGGATCCACAATTAACACTCATGGAAGCAGCAGTCAAGAAATCAAAAGACACATTGCATTGGGAAAATCTACTGCAAAAGACCTCTTTAAAGTGTTGAAAAGCAAAGATGTCACCTCGAAGACACTTGGGTGTGACTGACCCAAGTCATGGTGTTTTCAATCCCCTCATATGCATGCAAAAGCTGGATAATGAATAAGGAAACCTGAAGAAGAATTGATACCATTGAATTATGGTGTTGGCAAAGAATATTAAATATAGCATGGAATGCCAAAAGAAGGAACAAATCTGTCTTGGAAAAAGTACAACCAGAATGCTGCTTAGAAGCAAAGATGGTGAGACTACATCTTACATACTTTGGATGTGTTGTCAGGAGGGATCAGTCCCTGGAGAACATCATGCCTGGTAAAGTACAAGGTCAGTGCAAAAGAGGAAGCCCCTCAATGAAATGGTTTGACACAGTAGCTGCAACAATGTGTTCAACCATAACAAAGATTGTGAGCATGGCACAGGACCTGGCAGTGTTTCATTCTGTCATACATAGGGTTGCTATGAGTTGGAACCAACTTGACAGCACCTAGCAACAACAACACAATTACATCCACATTCATATAACTATGTCAGATTGCTGTCCTGAACTACTAATATAAATTGGATTTGATTTTATCTGACACTCTTCCTTTCTTTATGAAGATATGAGACCCTAACCTGTGTATGTACATTCCTTCTCTTTGAAGAACTTCTTTTGACACTTAAGATAGGGCGCTTCTAGGGCCCAAAGTCCATCAAATAGGGAAAAGACAATCTTTTTAACAAATGGTGCTGGCAAAACTGGATGTCCGCCTGCAAAAAAAAAAAAGGAAAGAAACAGGACCCATACCTCACACCATACATAAAAACTACTTCAAAATGGATCAAAGACCTAAATATAAAACCAAAAACTATAAAGATCATAGAAGAAAAAATAGAATCAACACTAGAGGCCCTAATACACAGATTAACAGGATACAAACCATAATTAACAACACATGAACTCCAGAAAATAAGCTAGATAACGGAATCTTCTAAATATTAAACACTTATGCTCATCAAAAGACTCCACCAAAACAGTAAAAAGAGAACCTACAGACCGAAAAAGTTTTTGACTATGACAAGTCTGTTAAAGGTCTAATCTCTAAAATCTACAGGTAAACCTAAAACCTCTACAACAAAAAGACAAATAATCCAGTTAAAAAATGGGCACAGGAAATAAACAGACACTTCACCAAAGGAGACATTCAAGTGGCTAATAGACACATGAGGAAATGTTCAGGATCACTAGCCACTAGAGGAATGCAAATCAAAACCACAGTGAGATACCATCTCACCCTGGTATTACTGGTATGAATCAAAAAAACAAAAAATAACAAATGTTGGTGAGGCTCCGGGAGACTGGAACTCTTATGCACTGCTGATGGGACTGCAAAATGGTACAATCATTTTGGAAAATGATATGATGCTTTTCTGTAGAAAGCTAGAAATAGAAATACCACATAATCCAGCAATCTTACTCCTAGGAATATATCTTAGAGAAATAAGAGCTGTCACACGAATAGACATATGCACACCCATGTTCACTGCAGCATTGTTCACAATAGCAAAAAGAAGGAAACAACTTAGGCCTATCAACAGATGAATGTTGGTGTACATACACACAGTGGAGTACTATGCAATGATAAAGAACAGTGATGAATCTGGGAAGCATCTCACTACCTAGATGAATCTGGACAACATTATGCCAAGCGAAATAAATCAACCAGAAAAGACAAATACTGTATGAGACCACTACTATAAAAACTCATGAAAAGGTTTCCACACAAAAAGAAACAATCTTTTACGGTTACGAGGGAGGGGAGGGGAGGGATGGAAAAACACTAAACAGACAATAAGTAAGTGGTAACTTTGGTGAAGTGTAAAACAGTACACAATACTGGGGAAGCCAGCACAACTGGTACAAGGTAAGGTCATGGAAGCTCCATAGACACATCCAAACTCCCTGAGGGACTGAATTACTGGGCTGAGGGCTGTGGGAACCATGGTCTCAAGGAACATCTAGCTGAATTGGCATAACATAGTTTATAAAGAAAATGTTCTACATTCTACTTTGGTGAGTAGTGTCTGGGGTCTTAAAAGCCTGTGAGTGGCCATCTAGGATACTCAACGGATACTTCAGGAGCAAGGGAGGATGAAGAAAACAAAGACACAAGGGAAAGATTAGTCCAAAGGACTAATGGACCACATCTACCATGGTCTCCATCAGACTGAGTCCAGTACAACCAGATGGTGCTCAGCTGCCACCACCGACTGCTCTGACAGGGATCACAACAGAGGATCCTGGACAGAACTAGAGAAAAATGTAGAACAAACTTCTAACTCATAAAAAAAGACACCAGACTTACTGGCCTGACAGAGACTGGAGAAACTCTAAGAGTATGGCCCCCAGACACCTTTTTAACTCAGTACTGAAGTCACTCCTGAGGTTTACCCTTCATCCAAAGATTAGACAGTCCCATAAAACAAAACCAGACTAGAGGGGCACGCCAGCCCAGGGGCAAGAACTAGAAAGCAGGAGGGGACAGGAAAGCTGGTAATAGGGAAACAAAGTTCGAGAAGGGAGAGTATTGACATGTCATGGGGTTGTTAATCAGTGTGATAAAACAACATGTGTACTAACAGTTTAATGAGAAGCTAGTATTTCCTGTAAACCTTCTTCTAAAGTACAATGAAAAATAAAAAATAAATAAAAGAATTGTACTTGATAAAAAAAAAAAAAAAAAAAAAGAAAGAGCACTTCTATTGGCCACAGTTTCCTCAGGTTTTTTTGTTTTCTTTTGTTTTGTTTTTGTCAGAGAAAGCCTTCATTTTCCTTCACATTTGAAGGATAATTTTACTGGATATAGAATTCTGGCTTGATGTTTTGTTTTGTTACATTCAACATTATGTATTCTACTGTATTCTGGTTTTGCCTGCATGGTTTCTGATGAGAAGTCCAATGTAATTCTTATCCTTGCTCTTATATGGGTAAAGATTTTTTTTTCCTCTCTCTTCTGTAACTTCTTTCAAGATTTTCTCTTTTTCTTTTGTTTTCTTCAGTCAGTTTGAGTATGGCATGCCTAGGTATATATTTTTTGGTTTTTATCCTATTTGATCTTCTCTGAGTTTCCTGGATCTGTGATTTGGTGTCTGTCACTCATTTGGAAAAATTCTTTGCCATTATTACTTCAAATATTTCTGTTACTCCATTATTTCTTTCTTCTACTTCTGGAATTCTGTTCACTCACAAATTACATCTTTTGAAATTGTCCCATATTTTTGAAATATTCTATTGTTTTCATTCTTTTTCCTTTTCTACTTTCATTTTCTGCTTGAGAACTTTCTATTGACCTATCTTCAAGCTCACTGATTCTCTTCTGTCGTGTTGAGTCTACTGACTATCTCATCCAAGGAATGTTTCATTTCTGTTGCAATGTTTTTGATTTCTAGTATATCTTTTTAATATTTTTTTGAGTTTTGGGGTCTCTCTGCATATATTACCCATCTATTCTTGCATATTGTCTATTTCTTCTATTAGAGCCATTAACACAATAAACATAGTTATTTTAAATTCCTATCTGATAGTTCAAAATTGGTGTCAAATCTTAATTTAGTTCTGATGATACTTTGTCTCTCCAGATTTTGTTTCTTTTCCACCTTTTAGCATGCCTTTTAATTTTTTTGTTGAAATCCAGACATGATGCATTTGGTAATAGGAACTGAAGTAAACTGGAATTATGTATGAGGTTTTATGATAATCTGGCTAGGAGTTGAGTTGGGTTTAATATTTGCTATGCCTGTAGTTACCAGAGCTTCATTTCCTCTCCTGTCCCTTTGTTGTCTCCCCTGCTGTCCTTGGTTTTTCCTAGGAAATTTTTCTTAAATAAAGTCTTTGTCTTTCAGTTGTAATCTACTGTTAATATACTAGACTACTGTTGTTGTAGAGGTAATGTGTGAAGGATAGAAAATATTTTGTATTCTTATAACTAAATGTCAGTCTTTTAATGAGCAATGAGCCTATGTCACTGGGCCGTGATCTTCACAAGAGTTTCTTGGCTATTTTTTTCCTCCACATAGGTGAGACAAGAAGCCTAGAGAGGTCTGGGGTTCATCAATTGACCTTTTCCCATGTGAAATAAGATCCTGGTAAAGTCTTTTCCCTTGTAGAGTAGGTATTCATTATGGAAAAGTCTCTGAATGTATTTCTAAATGGTTATTTTTCCCCTCCTACTATAAGAGACATAAGAATTTTGTTGTTGTTTTTCTCCACTGTGAGGATCTGATGGGGTTCCTAGCTATGAAACCCATGAAAATGTTGTTACCCCCCACAAACCTGGGCCCCCAAGAGATTCCCACTCTTAAATTAACCCACATTCAGTCTTCAGTAACTCATCAAAATTTCTGTTTAAATGTTCCTACAAGTGTATGATCCAGCAGTTTCTGCTCCAGGTAAACTGATCTTGGCTGTGATTCTCTGTATTTACCTGCCTGTCTACATTTGGGATGGCTGTTTTCACTGTGACCTCAATTCTCTGCGAGTCTGGAAAAGTCCATGATTTTCAGTTTATTCACTTTTTTTTGGAAAAATGGGTGTTGCATCTTTCAACCTATTTACATGTCAGATCTGAAACCAAAAGATTACCATATTTTTATGCAAAATAATATGCACCTTCTACATTTGTTTGCCAACCATGCCCTCCCCCATGAGGTATTTTTGTAAGCATGCTACGCTCATTTTTTTACAGCAACATGTAAAAAAATTTGCATAGCAGAGCTTATGTAAATATCTCATGGGGAAAGGATATGGTTGTCAAACAAACAGAAGGTGCACATTATTTGCATAAAAATAGAGTACGTATAATTTTCAATGAAGCAACCAAAGTGTTTTCCAAAGTAGTTGTATATTTTACATTCCCATCAGTAGTGTATTAAAATTTCAGTGTTTCCTATCATTTTCAACACTTGCTTTGCCAGTCATTTAATTTTAGTTGACATTCTACTGTGAGTGGAGTGATACATCATTGTGGTTTTAATAGGCATTTCCCTGAAGAGTAATGCTTTTGAGCGTATTTATATGTACTTATTGGCCATTCATATGTTATATTTTGAAGTCTCTGTTCA
>NW_004444050.1:8164356-8214749 GCF_000243295.1 Trichechus manatus latirostris | reverse complement strand
CATATATATATGTTATTTATATGTACTAGATATAACTTCTTTTGTGATATATGTGTTGCAAGTATTATCTCCCAGCCTGTGGTGGGTTTTTTCTTAATGATGTCTTTTTAAAGAGCAAGGTATTTAGTATTAAAAGTCAAATTTGTCTCTCTTTTTTTTTTAATATTCATGCTTTTTTATGTTCTAAGAAATCTTTATCTATACCCTAAGTCACAATCATCTTTTTTTATATTTTCATCTAGAATTTTATAGCCCTAGTATTTATATTTAATCCATGATCCATTGTAAATTGCTTTTTAGTAATTTTGTGAGATAAAGTTTGGTGTTCTTTTTTTTTTTTTTTTAATGCAGATGTCTAGTTTTTCAAGAATTGTTTGGGGAAGAATTTCTTTCCCACAGAATTGCCATGGCACCTTTGTCTTAAGTTAATTGACCACATATGCATGTTGATTTCTCAACTCTATATTTTGTTTCCTTGATAAATATTCTGTCTGTCACCAGTTCTGTGCTATCTTGTTCAATATAGTTTTATACTATGCTCTAAAATCATACGGTGTAAGTCCTTCAAATTTTTTAAAACTTACCTGGTTATTCTAGGTTGCTTGCATTCCACATAAATATTAGATTGAAGCAATAATTCCAACCCCCAAAAATAGAATTTTTATTAAGATTTAGGTGGCTCAAACAGTTTGTACTCGACTGCTAATGTAAAGGTTGGTAGTTTTGAAGCCACCCAGCAGCACCTCAGAAGAAAGACCTAAAAATCTGCTTCTGTTAAAATTAGATCCATGAAAACTTTATGGAAGATAGAATCTAACAACCCAAATGTATATATAACTTCAACAACTTAACAACAAAAAGTCAAATAACCCAATCTAAAAATAAGCAAAGAACTTGAATAGACAAAGAGGGCATTGAAATGGTAACAAAACACATGAAAAGATGCTCAACATAATTAACTATTGGAGAGATTCAAATCAAAACCACAATTAGACACACTTTCCCTCCCACTAGGATGACTAAGATAAAAAATATTAAAAAAAAAAAAACAGAAAATACTAAATGCCTGAAGAGGATGTTAGGAAATTGGAACTTTGGTTCATTGCTGGTGGGAATGCAAAATTGTTCAGCTATTGTGGAAAACACTGTGGTGATTCCTAAAAAAACTAAGAATAGAACTATCATATGACCCAGCAATTCCACTACTAGGAATATACCCCAGTGACTTGAAAGCAGCAACACAAACACACACAAGTACACTGATTTTCACTGTGGCATTATTCACAATAGCCAAAGGTGGAAACAGCCTAAATGCCCATCAGCAGATGAATGGATAAACAAAATGTGGTACATACATGCAATGAAACACTACTCAGACAGAAAGAGAAATGAATTCTTGATACATGCTACAGCATGAATGGAGCTTGAAGACATGCTGAGTGAAATAAATGAATAACAAAAGAATAAATATTGTATGACATCGCTTACATAAAAAGACAAGAACAGGTAAATGTATAGAGACCAAAATGTATTAGTGGTTACCAGGGGAGTGAGGGAGAGGGAAATGGGGTGTTATTGCTTATGAATCACCGAGTTTTGGTTTATGGGAATGGAAAAATTGCATTGATTAAGGGTAAGTTTGCACAGCCAATATATGTAATTGATGTCATGAGACGTGCACTTGTAAAGAGTTGAATTGACAAAAGCAGTGTGATGCATATATTTACAACAACAACAAAAACAGCAGCTACTGAGGCTGTTTATGTACAGCCAAATACCTCATGGGTTTTGGTTTCTTAGAGATTTAGGTTCATGGTTTCATGGGGCATGCCAGTTAATTGGCCTAATTACGTGTTTAGTGTTTCTGTTCTATCTCCTAGCTTTTTATATGGTACCTTGGGTATTAACACTTGCCAGCAGTTATCCAAGGTACAACAATTGGTCTTTATATGCCTGGAGCAACAGAGGAAGGAGAGCCAAGAATAGGAGGAAGAAAAGAAATGTGTGGCTAATTGTTGCCATGAACAACTGCCTCCTTTGCCATGAGACAGAAGAACAGGATGGTGCCCAGCTACCATTACTGAACATTTTGATCAAAGATTCTATAGAATAATCCTGATCAAAAAAGAAAGTGTAGAATAGAATTTCAAATTTTCATGGAGATGGATGAAGTCCTGAAACTACTGCCCTGAGACCATCTTTAAACCTTAAATCAAAAATATCTCATGATGTCTTATTAAAATCAAACAATATTTTAGCTTAACTAGTAAAAAATGTCTGCCTTGAGCATTGTGCTGTTTTAAGAACTATCTGTATAGGATCCAGTGGACAACAGCAACTCAAAAGATTAAATGGGAAGCTTAGGTGGCGGTGAGTTTATGTTAATGGGGGAGGAACAATTCGGAAAAGGAGGGTGGAAAAGGTGGCACAACTTGAAGAGTGTAATAAATGTCACTGAATTGTAGGTTTCGAAATTGTTGCACTGGCCTATGATTTGCTGTGTATATTCTCAACAAAAAAACTAAAATAAATTATTGGAAAAAAAAAAGTTCCGCTCTGATAGTTCCACTCTGTAACACACGGGGTCATCATGAGTTGGAATAGTTTAGATAGCAACGGAATTGTTAGTTTATTTATCTTTTTTAATAGATCAATTTGTGGAGTACTGCTTACTAAAAATATTAAACTTTTAAAATCTATAAACATGGTACTGTTCTCCGTTTGTATCTGTTTTCTTCAATTTTTCTTGGCAATGTTTTATTATTTTTACTATGCCTGTATTGGAATGATTTTGTTAGATTTATTTATAAATATTTTATGTTTTATACTGTACTGTAAGTGGAAGTTTTAATTTATTTTTCATATCATGTGCTGTTATTTAAAAAAATACAATTGATTTTATATTAACCTTGTATTCTGTGAATTTGCTGAATTTACTTGAAAATTCTAGTAGTTCCTTTGTAAATTTGCTGGATTAGCAAACTGTATTATTAGCAAAGTAATTTTTTTTTCTCTATCCATTTTTAACTGTTCAACTTGAGATCAAAAATTGTCTCTTCCTGTAGTACTTTACTAAAAGTTGCAACGAGGCCGTTTCAATCCATTAAAAATCAATTAGAACTAATAAATGAGTTAAACAAGGCCGAAAGGTACAATATCAGTGTTTAAAAAACAACTGTTTCTCTCTACATTAGCTATGAAAAATCCAAAATGAAAGTAAGAAAACAATTCCATTTATAAAAGTATTAAAAAAAATGAAATAAGGATAAATTTACCAAAAGAAGTGCAAGAATTATAATCCTGAAACTGTAAAACATTCTTGAAAGAATTTTAAAAATATATAAATAAATGCAAACACACTCCATGTTTATGGATCAGAAAACTTAATATGGTTAATATGGCAATATTCTTCAAATTGCTCTAGAAATTCAACACAATCCCTATTAAAATGCAGCTGCCTTTTCTCAGTTTTGACAAGCTGATCTGAAAATTCATATGGAAATGTAAGGGATCCAAAACAATCTTAAAAAGAAAACGTTTAACGACTCACAATTTCCAATTTCCAAAATTACTGCAAAGCTACAACAATGAAGACAACGTGGTATTACCACATATAGATCAATGGAATAATCATGAAAGTCCAGAGATAAACCCTTAAGTTATGGTCAATTGATTTTTGACAAAGGTGTCAAAACATTTCAATGGGAAAAATAGCCTTTCCAAAAATGGTGCTTGAGCAATTATATATTCACATGCAAAATAATAAAATTGGACTCCTTTCTGACACCATAAACAAAAATTAACTCAAAATGGATCATAGACCTGAATGTAAGAGCCAAAATGAAAAAAAAAAAAACTCTTAGAGGAAAATATCAGAGCAAATTTTCATGAAATTGAGTTAGGCAAAGACTTCTTAGATATAACACCAAAAGCAGAAACAACAAAAGAAAAAAATAATAATAATAAATTGATCTTGCAAAATTAAAACGTTTTTGCTGCAAATTATATCATCAAGAAAATAAAAAGAAAACCTACATAATGGGAGAAAATATTTGGAAATTATATATCTGATAAGGCACATATATCCAGAATACATAAAGAGATCTTACAACTCAATAATAAAAGGATAAACAAACCAATTAAAGATTAGGCAAAGTATCTGAATAGGTATTTCTCCAAACTGGATATATAAATGATCAATAAGCATATGCAAAGATGCAAACCAAAATCACATACCACCACCTCACATCCAGTAAACCCGTTGTCTTCTAGTCGATTCCGACTCACAGTGACCCCGTAGGACAGAGTAGAACTGCCCCATAGGGTTTCCAAGGAGTGGCTGGTGGATTCGAATTGCCAACTTTTGGTCAGTGGCTGAATGCTTAACCACTGTGCTACCAGGGCTTCACACCCACTAGGATGGCTATAATCAAAAAGACAGATAATAACATGTTTGAGATGATATGGAGAAAGTCGAACCTCATACACTGGTGGTGGGAATGTAAAATATTTCTGCCTCTTTGAAGAGAGTTTGGCAGTTACTCAAAAGTATAAACAGTGAGTTACCATATGGCTTAGCAATTTCACTGGTAGTTATATACTCAAGAGAACTGAAAGCATGCATCCACGCAAAGACTTTTACACAAATGTTCATGTTCATAGAAGCATTGTTAATAATAGCAAAAAATTGTAAACAATTCAATTGGACATCAACTGATGAATGGATAACAATATGTGGTATATCCATACAATGGAATATTCAGACAAAAAGAACAGATGTACTGATACGTTCTACAGCACAGAAGAACCTTGGAACATTATGCTAAACAAAAGAAGACAGACACAAAGGGACATATATTGTATGATTCCATTTGGATAGAATATCTAGAATAGGAAAACCCATAGAGACAGAAAGTAGACTAGTGGTTGACAAGGGCTGGGGTCTGGGGTGGATAGGGTAAGATGAGGCTTGTCTGGTAATGGGTATGGAGTTTCTTTTCAGGATGATGAAAAGGTCCTAAAATTAGATTGTGCTGATGGATGTAACACTGTGAATATAGTAAACAACTTTGAACTGTGTACTTTGAAATGGGTGCATTGTAGGGCATGTGACTTATTTATCAATAAAACCTAAAAGAAGAGAGAGAAATCATTTCATAAATTAGATTTTCCCATTATTTCTCTAAAGCTCAATAAGCACACAGTACTGAATAAAGTAGATAATTTATATAGATGTTTTAGGACTGCATAACATGAATTACTTAGCTGGAAGTAGAGACATCATTAGTGTTAGGATTCCACTTCAACACAGTGAATTTCACCTGCATTCTGTTGTTTGCTTTCCTTACTTACAAGCACCAGTTCTGACTACTAGACAGGGCTCTCTTGGTTGCAAATTACAGAAATTCAATTCAAACTAGTCTAAGGAAGCATGAAAATTTATCTGCTCAGGTAAATGGGTGGGGGAGGGACAAATATTTATCTCTTTTTCTCAGGTAGGCTCTGCTCCACTAGAAACCCACAACTCCTCACCATCTCACATGGCAATAGCAACAGAAAGACTGTTTCCTAACCAAAAGCTCTGGTAAATAAGTTCTAGGTAGAACCCTATGGGTTACACACCACCTCTCAATCAGAAAATAAAGCAAAAAGAAAAGAAGAAGGAGTAGGAGGAGAAGGAGGAGAAAAGGGAGGAGAAGCTGAAAGAGATACTTTAAAAGGGAAAAAAAATAAACAACTTTTGTCTCTTGGTGAGGTTTAGGATTAACAATGAATTGTTTTCCTCTCCTTATTAATAATTTGGTATCAATTTTGAATTAAGATAAAGGAACCATAAAATTAGAGAACAAAATATCAGCTTCATTAAAAGTAATGATAATCAAGGAGCGGGGCTTATATCTGTAACCAAATATTATTCATATTACTATATCTTGGACAACTGCCAACCTACTGAAGAAGCCATTTTCCACCTGGTGATAGTCCAACAGCTCTGAAAAAGAAAGCTGTCAGAAAGCATTTAATTCCCACTCCCAATCTCACCAATCATGCATGCCAGTCCCTCCTCCACCTCCCTTCCCAATTATCATCCTGCTTTGGGAAGGACTAAAAGAGGAATAAAGAAAAGCCAAAATAACTGCCCCTATACCTTTACCTTCTGAGGAGTGTAAATTCCTTTCCCTCTATGAAAAATGAGGAGATGTGATGTTTCCTTGATAACATTCAGAACAGAGAGAATAACTACATTTATGTAAACATTAGCTAAGGTAAGGGACACACAGGTTGGTACATACACATACCTGGATAAACACACATATATTAATTTTACTACGTGTTATGGATTGAATTATGCCCTCTACCCCCAAAATGTGTATCAACTTGGCTAAACCATGCTTCCCAGTATTGTGTGGTTGTTCAGCATTTTGTGATCTGATGTGATTATCCTATATGCTGTAAATCTTATCCTTTATGATAATGAGGCAGGATTCAATGCAGTTATGTTAATGAGGCAGGACCCAATTACAGGACTACAGTATCTTGAGTCAATCTCTTTTGAGATATAAAAGAGAGAATCAAGCACAGAAGATAGGGACCTCGTACCACCAAGAATGAAGAACCAGGAGGGGAGCATGTCCTTTGGACCTGGAGTCCTTGTGACAAGAAGCTCCTAGACCAGGGGATGACTGATTACAAGGACCTTCCTCCAGAGCTGACAAAGAAAGTCTTCCCTTGGATATGGTGCCCTGAATTCAGATTTCTAGCCTCCTAAACTGTGAGAGGAAACCCTGGTGGGGTAGTGCTTAAGAGCTATGGCTGCTAACCAAAAGGTTGGCAGTTCGAATCCACGAGGTGCTCCTTGCAAGTTGTATGGGGCATTTCTACTCTGTCCTATAGGGTCGCTATGAGTTGGGATTGACTTGATGGCAATGGTTTTTTTTTAACTGTGAGAGAATAAACTTCTGTTTGTTAAAGCCATCCACTTGTGATATTTCTGTTATAGCAGCACTGGATAACTAAGACATCATGTCTTCCTCCTTTCTGTACTCACACAGAAAAATGCATGTCACTCAATGTTACTTATCTCTTTGAATGGCTGTTCTGGAAGAAGTGTTTGAAGTTGATACTAGCTAATGCTGAGTAGAGAAAAAAGCTTTATTAACTATAGTGGCCATGCTTTGACATATATTGTTGCTGTGTGCCATTCAGTAGATTCCAACTCATAGCTACCCTATAGGACAGAATAGAACGGTCCCATAAGGTTTCCTAGGCTGTAATCTTTATGGGACCAGATCACCAGGTCTTACTTCCAGCGGAGCTGCTTGGTGAGTTCTATTCACCAACCTTTCAGTTAGCAGCCCAGCACTTAACCATTGTACCACCAGGGCTCTTTTGATATATATTACTATATCTTAAATCCACGACACATTATTTAATTTTGCTAAATCATATAATCATGATGTGATGACTAGGTATCATTGTAGCACAGTACAATGTTGATTTTAATGCAGTTATAGAGTCCTCAGAATTAAAAATCAACTATGCTGCAATATTTTAGAAAAGTGACTAGTTAATAATGAATGTACAACTAAAGATTTTTTCTCTTTCACTAGTTTAAATGTCTTTGAAATTAAAATTTATTTTCCACTTAAGAAATAATTAGTTCTGAAGGTGGAGCCAACATGGTCCTATAGACAGAAGCACCATGCCATCCCTCTGCAGCAAAGACCTGAAAAACTAAGCAAAACAGATACAAACATCAATCCTGGAACCCTAAGCATCAAATGAAGGGATAAAGGACTTGATCAAGCACCGAATGGAATAAGAAACTGAAAGAGAGCAGAGAATGAGGAGAGTTACAGAGTGGAGGTCCCCTATCAGCTAATGTGGCATAGATTCACCATCTTTGACTACAGCCACAAAGGAATGCAGACAGAAAGCACAAGAAGGCAACTTCACAGAGACCCCAACAGGGGACAGAGCACCCAGTAACCAAGAGTACGTGCTTCCCCACCCCCAACCCTTCTGCCCTCTATGCAGCCTCCACTGCTTTCCAACAAGCCATGGTCACTTGGCCAGAGAGACACAAGCTCACTGCCACTCAGGTCCACCCCACCCCCTTTGGGTGGCTCTTTCGGTGCCATTTTTTTCTGGTTGTTATTGAGTTTTTTTGCTTGTTCTGTTTCTTCTCTCTCTTTCCTTTCCTCCCTTTCCTTTCTCTCACTCACTTAGCTCCATGCGCTGCCCCCAACCCTTCTTGATGGGCAATGTTGCACTGCTTGGCTAAAGAGCCACTGGCACACAGCCTCCTTGGGTCCGTGCTGCCCGCCCCCAGCAGGCTCCCTCAGTGCTATTTTTGTTTGTTTGGCTACTTTCTTGTTTGTTTGTTTTTTTTTTCTTTTTTGGTTGGCATTTTGATTCTTCTCTCTCTCTCCCTTCCTTCCTTTCCTGTCTCTCATTCACCTAGCCCCATGCACCACTCCCTCCCTTCTCAATGGGCTGCGTTGCACTGCATGGCTAGAGAGCCTCTGGCATATGGTTTCCAAGTGTCTGCACTGCCCCCACAAGCCAGCTCCCGCAGTGTCATATTTTTTATTTTTCTTTATCATTCTCTTCTCCCTTTTCCTTCTCCCTCCAGTCTAGGCCCTCCGTTGCCTCTGCCACTTTCTGACAGGCCATGCCTCACCACTTAGCAAGAGAGACATCAGCTCACTGCCACCCCATTTCCACCCTGCTCCCAACGGCCAGTTCCCTCAGCACCATATTTATTTTGTTGCTGATTTTTTGTTTTTCCTTTCTTCTCTCTCTTTCCCTTCTTTTCTTTCCATTCTCCCACCCACCTAGCCCTGTGTGCCACCCATGGCCCATCTTGATAAGCAGAGCCACGTGACTTGGCTAGAGAGCCAGACACACACATCAAAAAAGAGGAAAGGAACAAACCAAAATGTTAGCTATACAACCTGAACAAATAGAAAGAGAACAGCAAAAGAAACCCACAACTACCAGAAGAAAGGAAATAATAAAGATCAGAGCAGAAATAAATGAAATAGAGAATAGAAAAACAATAGAAAGAATCAACAAAACCAAAAGGTGGTTCTTTGAAAGGATCAACAAAATCGACAAACCACTGACCAAACTGACAAAAGAAAAACAGGAGAGGACGCAAATAACCCAAGTAAGAAACGAAATGAGAGGCACTACAATAGACTCAACTGAAAGAAAAAAGATCGTAATGGAGTACCATGAAAAACTATACTCCCACAAATTTGAAAACCTAGAGGAAATGGACAAATTTCTAGAAACAAACTACCTACCCAAACTAACACAAACTGAAGTCAAAAATCGGAAAAGACCCATAACAAGAGATTGAAAAGGTAATTAAAAAAAAACTTCCAACAACAAAAAAAAGCCCTGGCCCAGATGACTTCACTGGAGAATTCTACCAAACATTCAGAGAAGAGCTTGCACCAGTACTTCTCAAACTATTTCCGAATACAAAAAAGGAAAGGATGCTTCCAAATTCGCTCTACGAAGCCAGCATAACCCTGATGCCAAAACCAGGCAAAGACACCACAAACAAGGAAAATTATAGACCAGTATCTCTCATGAATATAAATGCAAAAATTCTCAACAAAATTCTAGCCAATATAATTCAGCATCATATAAAAAAAAAAAATACATCCCAAACAAGTGGGATTCATACCAGCTATGCAAGGATGGTTCAACATTAGAAAATCAATCAGCATAATTAACCACATAAATAAAACAAAAGAAAAGAATCATGTGATCATCTCAATCAATGTAGAAAAGGCATTCTTTAAAGTCCAACATCCATTCCTGATTAAAAAAACTCAATAAAATAGATGTAGAAGGGAAATTTCTCAACATAATAAAGGGCATTTATACAAAACCAACAGCCAACATCTTTCTCAGTCGAGAGAGACTGAACATATTCCTCCTGAGAACAGGACCAAGACAAGGATGCTGTTTATCACAGCTCCTATTTAACATTGTGCTGGAAGACCTAGGTAAAACAAAAAGGCGAGAAAAAAATAAAGGACATCAAAATTAGTAAGGAAGAAGTAGAACTATCCCTATTCACAGATGATATGATACTATACATAGAGAACCCAAAAGCTCTACAAGAAAACTACTGGAACTAATAGAAAATTTCAGCAGAGTAACAGGATACAAGATAAACATAGAAAAATCAGTTGGATTCGTATACACCAATAAAGGGAACTAGGAAAATGAAATCAGGAAAGCAATACCATTTATAATAGCCCCTAAGAAAATAAACTATTTTGGAATAAATCTAACCAATGACATAAAAGAAAACTACAAAACAAAACTGCAAGAAACCAAAAGTGATCTACTTAAATGGAAAAACATACCATACTCATGGATAGGTAGATTCAACATGTGAAAACATCAGTTCTACCCAAAGCAATCTACAAATAAAATGCAATCCTGATCCAAATACCAAGAGCATTCTTTAACAAGATGAAAAACTAATCATTAACTTTACATGGAAAGGAAGAATTTCCACATAAGTAAAGCACCACTGAGGAAGAACAATAAAGTAGGAGACCTCACAGTACCTGGCCTCAGAACATCCTATAAAGCTATGATAGTTAAAACAGCCTGATACTGGAACAATGACAGACACATTGACCGATGGAACAGAACCGAGAACCCAGATACCAATTCATCCACCTATGGTCACCTGGACAAAGGCCCAAAGTCCAATGAATGGGGAAAAGATAGTCTTTTTAACAAATGGTGGTGGCAAAACTGGATGCCCATCTGTAAAAAAATAAAACATGACCCATGCCTCACACCATACACAAAAACTAATTCAAAATGGATCGAACAGATAAATATAAAACCAAAAACTATAAAGATCATAGAAGAAAAAACAGGATCAATGCTAGAGGCATTAATAAACCTGTTGCCATCGAGTCGATTCTGACTCATCATGATCCTATAAGACAGAGAAGAACTGCCCTATAGAGTTTCCAAGGAGTGGATGGAGGATTCAAACTGCCTTCCTTTTGATTAGCCGCCCAGCTCTTTAACAAATGAAACACCAAGCACCCTAATACATGGCATAAATAGGATAGAAATGATTACTAATGATACGCAAGTAACAAAAGATAAGCTAGCTGGAATCTTCTAAAAATTAAACACTTCTGGTCATCAAAAGACTTCACCAAAAGAGTAAAAAGAGAAACTACAGACTGGGGAAAAAAGTTGGGGTATTACAAATCTGATAAAGGTCTAATCTCTAAGATCTATAGGAAAATCCAACAGCTCTACAAGAAAAAGACAAATAATCCATTAAAAAATGGGCAAAGGATATGAACAGTCACTTCAACAAAGAAGATATTTAAGTGGCTAACAAACGCATTAGGAAATGCTTGCAATCACTAGCCATTAGAGAAACGTAAATCAGTGAGATACCATTTCACCCCGGCATTACTGGCACGAATCAAAAAAACAGAAAATAACAAATAGTGGAGATGCTGTGGGGAGATTGGAATTCTTATTAACTGCTAGTGGGAATGTAAAATGGTACAGTCATTTTGGAAAATGATATGGCACTTCCTTAAAAAGCTAGAAATAGAAATACCATACGATCCAGCAAGCCCACTCCTAGGAATGTACCCTAGAGAAATAAGACTCATCACACTAATAGACATATGCACACCCATGATCTTTGCAACATTGTTCACAACAGCAAAAAGATGGAAATAACTTAAGTGCCCATCAACAGACGAATGGATAAACAAACTATGGTACATACACACAATTGAATACTGTGCAAAGATAAAGAACAATGATGAATCCACAAAACATCTCACAAAATAGATGACTCTGGAGGGCATTATGCTGAGTGAAATAAGTCAATCACAAAATGACAAATAGTGTATGAGACCACTATTATAAAAAGTCATGAAAAGGTTTACACACAGAAAGAAACAATCTTTGATGGTTACAAGGGAGGGGAGGGGTGGGGAGGGAAAAAAACACTAACTAGACAATAGATAAGTGGTAACTTTGGTGAAACATAAAACAGTACAGAATACTGGGGAAGTCAGCACAACTTGACCAAGGCAAGGTCATGGAAGCTTCATAGACACATCCACAATCCTGAGGGACTGAATTACTGAGCTAAGAGCTGGGAGCCGTGATCTCAGGGTACATTCTGCTCAACTGGCATAACATAGTTTATAAAGAAAATGTTCTACATCTACTTTGGTGAGTAGTATCTGGGTCTTATCAGCTTATGAGCAGCCATCTAACATAAGTCTATTGGTCCCACCCCCTCTGGAGTAAGGGGGAATGTAGAAAACCAAAGACACAAGGGAAAGATTAATCCAAAGGACTAATGAACTACAACAACCACAGCCGCCACCAGCCTGAGTCCAGCACAGCTAGACGGTGCCTGGCTACCACCGCCAACTGCTCTGATAGGGATAACAATAGAGAGTCCTGGACAGAGCTGGAGAAAAATGTAGAACAAAATTCTAACTCACAAAAAGGATGGATGTACTAGTCTGACAGAGACTGGAGAAACCCTGAGAGTATGAGCCCCAGATACACTTTTAACTTGGTACTGAAGCCACTTCTGAGGTTTGCCCTTCAGCCAAAGATTAGACAGGACCATAAAAGAAAACGAGACTAAGTGAGCACACCAGCCCAGGGGCAAGGGTGAGAAGGCAAGAGGGGCCAGTAAAGCTGGTAACAGGGTACTCATGTTCAAGGTAGGTAGAGTATTGACATGTCATGGGTTGGCAACCAATGTCACAAAACAATGTGTGTATTAATTGTTTAATGAGAAACTAATTTGCTTTGTAAACCTTCATCTAAAGTACAATAAAAAATAGAAAAAGAAAGAAATAGTTCTTTAAATATTAGCTATTATTAACTTTCCATTAAATTAAAATGAGCAGTTAACTAAAGATACTATCATATTCATTGATGCTATTAGTGATTATTTTTGTGTTCCGATGTCTCAAAATGTATTTAAATATTGTTAACATTGGTTTTCCCCAATGCTCAAAGAACATAACTGCAAAAGGACTATAAAAAATATATAAACATATAAGAGAAAAAAGAATAAATTCTAAGTTAGCCTTTCTCTGAAAAATAAACTTATATATTTTATACCCAAAAGTCATTAAAAACTTCATAGATTAATTTTCTGCAACTTTATACTTTAAATTTTTTAATAACAAATAATCATAACTGTAAATAAATACTAATAAAAATATTCCTTCAACCAGTTAAAAAATCCACGATTTTTATTGTAAAGTCAATTTAATCTCAATTATTCAAAAACACTGATTGAAAGAAAGATATTCTCAGTTTCATGTCATTAAATATTTTTCATATAAAATTGAATTATTTTAATTTGAAAAACTACAATCATGTTTAAATTGTCACTTATAGTATGAAGTGAAAGAAACCCTACTGAAATTTCCTCAACACATCAATTGTTGACATATTAATACTACTAAAGACATGATTTTTATACTCAGTGTATGCCATTGTTGACTCTTCTTGGTTTATTTATCATTTATATATTTTAATTACTGAACAAGAATGGATATACTATTTTCCAGCTCTTAATTACATATATAGGCTAAGTCAATGACAAGCAATTCCAGTGCATATAATCTACTTCTCTTAATTCTCAGTATGCTTCTTTCGCTCCCCTTTTCCTATCTTTACATTTAATATCAACTTTATATTACCAAATAATACCAATAACAAGATGCTTTATATCCCACATTTATATAGTAATTTGAGGTAGTTTATGTAGTCTTCTAATTGCTATACCACTATTAGAAAACAATAATTAAAAAATAACTTTACAGAATAAACAGAAGTTCAGAGAGTCTTCTGACTTGCTCAAAACACAGTACTAAAAATGTCTGGAATTAGTTCTTAAGCCCTGCATACATGGACCCACATTCATTGTTCTTTCCATGACAAGACCTATCTCCACTCCTTAAATTTAGTGAAAGCATTATATAATATCTAAACCTTTAAACACTAGCTTTTCTAGGCTAACCTGGGCTTAGCAAATAATGACTGTTTTAATTATAATTTCAGCCATGAGTAGAAAACATATCTTGGCATGTGTTATGTTGATGATTGGCAATGAGAAAATGAGGATAAAATGTCTAGAATTACTATCAGATAGAAACACATCAGCTGGACACTAGCGGGGACTTTGAGATCTGGGATAGGTGAAGAGAGCTGTGATAACACACAGAGTTGTTTTGAATATCTACCGAAACAGAGAGATTAATATTCAAGTTATTCTTATCATTTGAAAATTAGTGCATAGACATTCTTGAAAACATATGAGAAAACTTGGAAAAATTTAGAAGTACTACAAGTTTGAAGTTTGACAAACAATGATTACACTTTAAAAAGTTGGAAGAAGATTCTGCTTACTGCTGATGTGTAACATAGTATTGCCTTCTTTTCTAAGGAACACATCATTAAAGTTGAAAGATGGTTCCTTAGAGGAGGAGGTGAATATAGACCCACAAAGAACAAATCATGTCAGAGTAGACATTTGTGGATAAGATTTAGAGAAGTGCAAGATCAACATGATGGATTAGTAGCTGATTGAAAAACTCAACCCAAAGAGGTGATTAATGGATATATGTCAATGTTAAAGGTGATTTCTAGCAGGGTGCCACTGACTTTACCCTTGGCTATATCCTTTTCAAAATTTTATCAGTCATTTGGAATAAAAATATAAGAGGAATGATTATGTATTCTGTGCTTGACTAGTAGCAAGTATGTATAGTAATTATGCTAAATGACCAATTGAATAATAGAGACTTAAATGAACTTCTCAAAAGAAAAAATCAATTCAGGAATGCAGCTGGCCAGAAAATAAAAAAGTAAATGCATAAGCCACAAAAATGGAATAAAACTATTTAAAATGAGGGGAATAGAAGGCCTATTCAATTCTATAGTGACACAAGAATGCCTAGAAGTCTTTCAGCTGTGTGATGCATACTTTAAAAGAAAATGTCAAGTTAGAACAAACAGGAGAGTGAAGAGGGAAAAATGTGTTACATGAAAACATAGTTGTATTAGCTAGAGATTTTATTGCAGATGGTATGGTTTACAGTAAGGAGGTAGGTTGACTGGTCTTTGATGACTTACATGATGGTTTATATTTATTGTGTGCTGATTTATAGGCAGAAAGAAGAATGAGGTTTGGAAACCACGGAAAGACAGATTTATATTCCATCAGATGATGAGTACAAAGTTGAGAGAATAGACTTAGTAGGCTTGAGTGCCCTGATCATGCTCATGTTTAAATGTAATTCAAATGACTACTTGATCAATAGAGAACATTAGCTGCAAGATTTGACTTCTGAATTTTTTTAAATGTTATTTCTAGCTGCAAAACTAAGTCACCTGTAGAAATGAAAAGCAAAAGGCAGGTAGAAACAGTTATTAAGTTGCCTCATCACAGGATCTGTGTAAAGAAAAATATAAGATTCATCTCTGCGGTAGACTTTATTATTTACAAAAATATCTCCTTCTTGTCCCTGGATGATTAAGAAAACAACTAAGTTTTTAGGAGACTTGCATTTCGAGGAGTCATCAATATGGGCCAGAAGAGACTTTGATTATTCAAAACTTAAAATACCCCTTGTTTCCCCAAACGACAAAGGATGAATAGACTGAGAATATTGTCTAGCCCCCAAAGGGGACATATTCTCAAGGCCTTTCTCAGATGTGACAAAGTAGGATGAGGGAAAAAGGACATCTCCAAGAGTAGAACCAAGGACCATGGGAGAAAACAACAGCAAAAAAAAAAAAAAAAAAAAAAGGCAGAGCTAAAATGGCACTTATAAACAGAAGCACCATGCCGTCCCTCTGCAGCAAAAACCCAAAAAACTAAATAAAACAGACACAAACAACAATTCTGCAACCCTAAGCATCAAATGAAGGGATAAGGAACTACATCAAGTACCGAATGGAAGAAGAAACTGAAGAGAATAGAGAATAAGGAGACCTACGGAGCGGAGATCCCCTGACAGGTAACAGGGCATGGATTTGGCATCTTGGAACATAGCCGTCTATGACCTTGGACAGGGAGTATGGAGTACGGGAAGGCAACTTCATGGAGCTCCCAACAGGAGACAGAGCACCTGTAACCAGAGATACACACTTTCACACTCTTGACCCTTCTGCCTTGTACACAGCCTCTTTCCAACAGGATACAGTTCCTTGGCCAGAGAGACACCAGCTCACCTGGTCTGCCCTGCCCCCCAAAACTAGTTGCTTCTGTGCCATTTTTTGTTTGTTTGTTTGATTTTTTGTTTCTTCTCTCTCTTTCCTTTCCTTTCTTCTGCCCACCTAGCCTCGTGCACCACCCCTGCCCGTTCTCGACAGAACATGCCACACTGCTTAGCTAGAAAGCTACCTGCACGTGGCCTCCCTGGGACTGTGCCAAACCCACTGGCTGGCTCCCTCAGCACCATATTGTTATTTTTCTTTATCTTTCCCTTTTTCCTCCCACTTAGGCCCTGTGCTTCTTTCACCCCTCCCTAATGGACCATGCTGTGCCCCCCAGCGAGAGAAACACGGCTCACCACCACCCCGGGTGCTGCCCAGCCACCAATGGCCGGCTCCCTCAGCACCATATATATTTTTTTGTTTTTGATTTTTGTTTTGTTTCTTCTCTCTTTCTCCCTTTCTCCCTTTCTACCTTTCCTTTCTTCTGCCTACCTAGCCCTGTGCACCACCCTTTCTCAAGGGGCCTTGGTGCACTGCTCAGCTAGAAAGTCACTGGCACATGGCTTCCCTGGGTCTGTGCTGCTGCCACCTGCTGGCTCCCTCCACACCATATTTTTTTTATTTTTCTTTATCTTTTCCTTTCTCCCTTTTCCTTCTCCCTCCCACCTAGGTCCTGCACTGTCCCTGCCCCTTCCTGACGGGTGATACCATGCTGCTTAGTGAGAGAGACATCAGCTCACCACCACCTCAGTTCTGCACAACCCACAAAGGCCAGTTCCCTTAGGGGCATACTTTTTTTGCTTTGTTTCATTTTTTGTTTTCTTTTGTTTTTTTCTTCTATCTCTCTCCTTTCCTTCCTTTCTTTTCTCCTGCCCATGCACCACCCCAGCCCCTTCTTGACAGACTGTGCCGCACTGCTCAGCTAGTAAACCACAGGCACTTGGCCTCCTCAGGTTGGCCACGCCCCAACCCACCAACTCACACGGTGTCACTTTTTTATTTATTTATTTTTTCTTCATTTTTTTAATTGTGTTTCTCTCTTCTTTTTCTCTTCCACTTAGCTCTGCACATCACATCTTCTCCCTTCCCTTTTGCCTCTCTGGACTGTGTGCTGACCACTGTGTCCCTGAGTGACACTTGGGCAGACCTCTGGACCCCCAGATCCCATCACACACCACCCCTCGGCCCTGTCCAACCAAATGCCCCTGAGTGGCACCCGCGTGGACCCCTATCCCCACCCCATTGAGCATCTCACCCTCATGTGGCACCAATGCAGACCTTTGGACCCATGGGTCTCACCCCATGCTGCCACCTAGCCCTGTCCTGCTGAGCACCGTGCCACCAAGTGGCACCAGTGCAGACCTCCAGACTCCCAGACCCTGCCCAATGCCACCACCAGGACCTACCCTCCCGAGTGCCATGCCCCCCAGTGGCACAGGTGCAAACCCTCGAATCCCAACCAGTGTTGCCCCCAGCCACACCCCACTGAGCATTACATCCCCAGGTAGGACTGACGTAGCCCTCCAGACCCCTTGACCCTTCCCAGCCACTCCACTCCCAGACCTGCCCCATGGGACCCAGTTCGCGCTACAAACGACCCATCCTCACCATTCACCACCCTCCCTGGACCTGCTTTGCTAAACCATAGCTAAGTGACTGGCCTTGCCCACCTGACAAAGTGATGAGAACTATTGTTCCCACAGACAAGCAAGCAACAAAACATGCCCAGCCCGCCTGCCCAGACATAACCAAATAAAATGAAAAAGCAGAATGAAACAAGCAAACCTACAATCAACAAACGAAGAAAATAATTCCTGAATGTTTAGGAGACAGCAGACAATATCAAAACATAAAAAAATAGACCAGGATGGTTCCATTAAGTGACCAAAATAAAGCACTAGATAACCTTCCAGTAGAAGAAAAGACACTGGAAGTACTTGATAGGGAATTCAAAAGTCTAATATTTAGGGCTCTCCAAGAGATTAAAACCCTTTGCTGTCAAGAGAATTCCAACATACAGCAACCTATAGGACAGAATAGAACTATCCTGTGGGGTTTCCCAGGAGTGACTGGTAGATTCAAACTGCCAACTTTTGATTAGCAGCCAAGCTCTCAACAGTGTTTAATAGCTCTTTTGATTAACAGTCTTTTATTAGCTTGATTAGTACTTAGGTGGTTAAGAGCTCGGCTGCTAACTAAAAGGTTGGCTATGATATATCCAGCAAAGGTCTAATCTCTAAAATCTGTAGGAAGATCCAACTCCTGTACAACAAAAAGACAAATAATCCAATTAAAAAATGGGCAAAGGATATGGACAGATACATCACCAAAAGAAACATTCAAGAGGCTAACAGACACATGAGAAAATGCTTGCAATCACTAGCCATTAGAGAAATGCAAATCAAAACCACAGTGAGATACTATCTCACCCCAACATTACTGGTATTAATCAAAAAAAAAAAGAAAATAACAAATATTGGAGGGGCTGTGGGGAGATTGGAATTCTTATGCACTGCTGGTGGGAGTGCAACATGATACAATCATTTTGAAAAACCATACGGTGCTTTCTTCAAAAGCTAGAAATAGAAATACCATACGATCCAGCAATCCCATTCCTAGGAATATATCCTAGAGAAATAAGAGCCTCACACAAATAGACATATGCAGACCCATGATCATTGCATCATTATTTGCAATAACAAAAAGATGGAAACAATGTAAATTCCCTCAACAAATGAATGGATAAACAAACTATGATACATACACACAATGGAATACTGTGCAATGATAAAGAACAATGATGAATCTGTGAAACATCTCACAACATGGATGAATCTGGAGGGCATTATGTTAAGTAAAATAAGTCAATCACAAAAGGACAAATAGTGTATGAGACCACATTATGAAAAGTCATGAAAAGGTTTACATACAGAAAGAAACAATCTGAGATGATTATGAAGGAGAGGAGGGATGTGAAGGGGAAAACACTAACTAGACAATAGATAAGTGTTGACTTTAGTGAAGGGTAAGCCAGTACACAACACTGGAGAAGCCAGTACAGCTTGTACAAGGTAAGGTCATGGAAGCTCCATAGACACATCCAAACTCCCTGAGGGACCGAATTACTGGGCTGAGGGCTGTGCGAATGATAGTCTTGGGGAACATCTAGCTCAACTGGCATAACATAGTTTATAAAGAAAATGTTCTACATTCTACTTTGGTGAGTAGTGTCTGGAGTCTTAAAAGCCTGTGAGCAGCCATCTAAGATACTCCACGGATACTTCAGGAGCAAGAGAGGATGAAGAAAACAAAAGACACAAGGGAAAGATTAGTCCAAAGGACTAATGGACCACAACTATCACAGCCTCCATCAGACTGAGTCCCGCACAACTGGATAGTGCTCGGCTACCACCACCGACTGCTGTGACAGGGATCACAACAGAGGGTCCTGGACAGAGCTGGAGAAAAATATAGAACAAAATTCTAACTCACAAAAAAGACCAGACTTACTGGCCTGAGAGGGACTGGAGAAATCCCAATAGTATGGTCCCTGGACACCCTTTTGACACAGTACTGAAATCACTCCTGAGGTTCACTCTTCATCCAAAGATTAGACGGCCTATAAAACAAACAATAACACACCTGGTTCAACCATGTATATGAGACTAAATGAGTACACCAGCCCAGGGGCAAGGGCTAGAAGGCAGGAGGGGGCCTGAAAGCTGGACCAATTAAAATGGGGAATCCAGGGTCAAGAAGGGGAGATTGCTGACACTTTACGGATTTGGCAACCAATGTCACAAAACAATATGTGTATTGTTTAATAAGACACTAATTTGGTCTGTAAACTTTCACCTAATGCACAATTAAAAAAAAAAAAAAAAAAAACAGACTGGGAAGCAGGATATTATAACCAGGAAGTGCAATCAGGGATGTTGTGAGATATAAAATGAAAAGAGGTATTTAACCTAAATTAAAATGGCTAAACTAATGCTAAGGCTCAGTATAACCTTTAACACAGATTCAAACCAACTTAGGAACCAATTCTATTACTAAGGAAATACTTTCCTTGGTGATCAGGCTAAGAGTGTGGGTACTAAACATTACGGGCACTGTAACCAAAATCTTATTGAAACCCCTTTTTTTAGATCGCCCCAGGAAATCTTATACTCCAAGGGAGGTAATTTTAACAATCTGTTTCTGAAAGTATCTAGTATGCCATTATTTGTAACAAACGTGTCCATCATGCCATTGTTTGTGACCAATTATGAGACCCCCTCCACTACCACATACCTTGTAGTTATGTCTTTTAACCAACCAATGTATACCAGTTATATTAATATAGCCAATAATGTTAACAATCATGCTTTGCTTTGTCTTACCTTTAAGCTACCTTAATTGCTATAAATCAATCAGAATATTAAAGACCCTATTCTTTGCTTAAGCCCTATACAAATGTCTTAGTAATTGCTGTACCTTGGTCTTTCTGGCTCCATTTTCATGGGCCGCAGAGATCTCTGGTTTGCACTGTCTTGAATTTTTCATAAACCTTTTCATTTTAATTCAATTTAAAGTACAAGTTTTTCACATATCAGTGGGGCCTAGACAACATTCCTTACCACCAAGGGTAGGGGCCTCTCAAAATATTCATCCAGAGGGATATCGGGGTTGCTATTGACCAGTGATTGCTGGTGGCTTCTAGATTTGGATACTAACAGGTGATTCTGAATTTTGAGACTGATGTTGTGATTAGATGGAAATTTTGGCTTGTCACCCGTAATGAGGTAGTGGTAATGAGGATGAGGGAGGCAAATATTAACATCCAGAAAGATAGATTCTGGTGAACTGTATTAGCACAAAAATGTTCATTGCCCCTCACTGGGAATAAATTTACTTCCCCATCTTACTGATGTCCATCCAGGTTTTTTTTTGCTCTGGTCAAGAAGTGGAAGTAACGTGATTTTCTTCCTGGGAGAAATTTTACAAGCTCTCTTTCCCCTCTGCCATAAAACTGAGGCTGCTTCATCAGCCGAGGGCACAATGTATCTTTATCTGTTAGAGTGAGTGAGAAGTAAGTTGAGGAAAGTCACTGAGATTTTTGAGGTGTTTGTTACACAGCAAAACATAAGCTATCCAGACCATAACACTTTCTAAGAAAGGATAATCTCCTGTTAAAAACCATTTAGCTTCAATGGAACCAAAAACTATAGAGCAGATCAATTAGACCTATGACATGTTTGTATTCAGATGCTATGTTATAAAATGTGTTACTCTGAGCAAATAAGGCAGCTGGGTATTTTATCCAGTTTGCCAAAAATAAAGATAAAGTAAAATAACCTATTTAAAGATTAATGATAAGAAACAAAATTCTTAAGATTATGTTCTGCTGTTATATCATAAGAGATAGGTTGTTGTTATTGTTAGTTGCTATGGACTCAATTCGGATGCATGGTGACCCCATGTATATGGAGTAGAACTTCCCTGTAGAGTCTCTGAGTATTTCTGCTAAATTCCCTTAACATGTAAAATAAAGTGATAAGAAGCACTGGTTTTAAAATTGTTTCAATTAGAAGACTACCTTTACCCATTTGATATGTAAACCTCTATAGGTCAATATATGTAAAACAAATTTTACATAAAAATAAGAAGATAGAAAACATTGGTAGAAAGATAAAGAATAGTAAAGAATGTTGTGGAATAAAAATTTATTATAGGAATTAGACATTATGTCATTGTGAGAGGAGTTGAGGAAATAAAGACCTACAAAGGATTAGAGAAAAGGCACTGGTCAGCCCTGGTGAGGAAGAACAAGTTAGAGTTTGCAGGAAGCTAGGTATTTGCAGCTGCTGTCCAATGAGGTGGGAAGGCGGGTATTGCTACTCCCTCTGAGAGTTCAAAGTGAAGAATCTGGTGGCAAGCCTAGGGTATGGTTAGAATCGAGTCAAGCAGAGCCGGAAGGGGTGGTGGGAGAAGCTAGGAGTCTGCCAGCTCCTCTGCCTCTGTCCTTCATAACTTTTATTCAATCAGAAGCTTCAGATCATAATCAGGGCTACTGCTGCCTACTGATACTAAGCAAATTTCTCTGTGGCCAAACCTGAGCCTAAACCTCACAGAGAGGGGGAAATTCTAGGAAAAGTAGTTCTAGCTTAGGTAAAATGATACGGTAAAAAAAAAAATCCACAGTACCCATTCTTAATCACTCTATTTCTGACTGAGTCTAAGCTTAAACATTTACCTTTCTTCTTCCTCACTTTAAAATAAAACCTTTGTTTTTATACACACACGACCAAACTTAAAGCAACTTTTGATGTTTGAGGTGGTTGTTAAAATTTGCAGCACAAGTTTTCCATATTGAATCAAATAAAAGTGCTCTGACAATCACTAATTCTCAATGTAACTACACACTTCATATATATTTTAAAACCTAAATTACAGGCATTTCCTATCCCAAAGACCCAAAACATCTGATCCACATCAGTGCAGCCGAGGTTTTCAAGGACTAGGATGGAAAACCACTGGATTTAGTTCATATTTTAAAGTTAAGTCCTGAATTCAATAATTCAACGATTATTGTTGTTGTTATTGTTGTTGGGTGAAGTTGAATTAATTCCAACTCAGCAACCCCCTGTGACAGAGTAGAACTGTTTTCTTGGCTGTAATCTTTACAGAAGTAGATCACCAAATTTTTCTCCTGTAGAGCCTTGGTTAGCAGCTGAGCATTTAACTGATGCACCACCAGGGTTCCTTATTCAATGATTACTGGCTTCAAAATAAAATTAATGGTCTTACTTTCCTTGGCCTTTTCAAAGCCTTTTATACTATTACACAGTATCAGATCAGCAAGGACATATCATGCAGCAAGCGAAACTGCATATTATGAGTAAGAATATGCTACTATCAGTAAGAAGATGTTAGAAAAAAAACTTCTTACAGGATTTGAGCACATGTTCGGTTATTTTGGGGAATTTCAAGAATTTGAAGAATTGCTCTGGATTGGATGTTGTTAAAAAGTAGGACTCATTCTCTGATTGTGTATCTTAATATTTCATACCTAGAAGACAAAAAAAATGAAGCTAGGACAACACAGTAATTGTTAAAGAAGTACCAGTCATTCATATTACCCAGGAAAAGGTAAAGTTTGGCTGTTTTTGTGGTTTGGTCAAGATGCATGTTTTGTCTGAGTTCAAACGTGATTTTTAAATGGTTTATTTTTGTCTTTATCCATAACAGTTTTTGAGAGTGACCTTGTCTGATGCTGGTGTTCTGTGATATTGTTTATGTTCAACAGGAGAGTGCCAACACCCACCTTTGACTTCCAGGCCAGCTCCTGGATGTCTTTCATGAAACTAAGGTTTTATTATTTGTATTATGTGTTTTCTCTTTGTTTGATTAAATTATATAAAAGTGACTTACAAGTACACAAGTCAAATACAAGAAAAGTCCGATTTTCTTTTCAGTGCTTCTTTTAGACATGTCACATAGTATGATACATGTCATGAAATGGAATGTGGTTGGTAACAATCCAGGTAGATGTAGAACACCAGATCAGGAGGGGAGAGGGACAAGTCTGTAAAGTAACTGAATAAGAAAATAGTGTGGGCATAGACCTAGCTAAAGAAGATGGGAGTGGCAAGCATAAACTATCATCTGGAGAATTTGTAAGAGGTTGATAAGTGATCATCCTGGGAGACTAAAACTCAGTAGAAATGGGATTCCAGTCATTGTGGCTTCAACTCCAAGAACGAGTATCACTCCAAAATCTAACTAGAGGGTTTGATATTGCACTGCCAACTGGATCTCAAACACAAGAAAGAGATACAGGAAAAATTTTCTGCCAATAACAATAGGTGATAAGGGAGTGGATTGTGGCAAGAAAGCAAGACAACTCAGGCTCAGGGAATCAGAAAGAGAATCAGTGTCCTAAATAAGGCAAGAACTGTTACACAAATCAAAAGGGACATGTGTTAAAGGCAAATTGAAAATGACACCAGTCACACTGGGTTAGACTCCCTCCAGGATCTTCCCTCCAGTTGGGAGGTGTCTGATCTTCAGGTAGTAGACTAAACTGGGCAGAGGAAGAGAGCCCAGCCAGAATCCAAACTAATCTCATTATGCTCTCTCTTTGGAACATTCAACACTTGGCCAGTTCTCAGTCTTCCCTCAGTGATCCTTTGCTGTTCTAAGGTATCTCACTGTTTTCATAAATTCTTCTTCAAATATACTAGCTAAGAGGTTTTCAGTTTAATAAGAAGTCCTCAACTATCCTCGGCAAGGGTTTTCCCTAAGCTTTACTCGATTATCTTATTTAATGAAATATTATCTTAAAAATTTATTAGCCCTCAATTCATCTTTTTATTCCATAACTCAGATTTTTAAGGCTGTATTGAAAATACAAAGGGATATGGGATTTAGGTAAATATTTCTGAATTGTTAATAATATAGCTCTTAATTCATAAAAGTTTGATAACAGACTGAATTCTTAATTCAGATATACTTTTAATTTCAATTATTTTATTTAATCATATATATTGACTTCCCACTATATTTGTGGCGCAGAAACAGAGAAAATAATAATAGACATGAAAATAATTAATATATGTCCTATCGAGGACAATCATATGTTCCAGTTTACCCAGGAAAGTCCTTCTTTACACCGGTTAACTCAATTTAATTTTTAAAAGCACCTCTTCCCCTTTCACTCTTAAAATTAACCTACTGGCATGATAAATTATATGTACACTCTAGACCTTGGCTCAAGGAGCTCAAAGGAGGAGCAAAGGACAACAGAGCATGTTTCAATAGTGTCAGTAGAGAATTTATCCAAAATAGTGTGAGGTTCCATTCAAATGCCTATAAGGACTAGCTAAGTGACTTCGAGTAAGCTCCATATTTCTGACCCCAGATTTCCCATTGGAAATTGGAGATTAAACTGATTTCAAGGTCTTGTTTTGAGGATTAGATCTGATAATATGTGAAAGTTCATAACGTTGTTGCCAACAACAGCAAGCACTCCACATTTTTTCTTTTTCATTTTTTTCTTTAAAGAGAGTGTCTTCAGTCAGGATAAATCAGAAGAAGCCTTGTAAAAGAGGTAGTTTGAGCTAAGCCTTGAGGTATGAGTAGATATTTTCTAACAGAAAATGAGAACAGACTGGTCCTAGGGAGAAAATAAAAACTATAGATGATACCAGAGAGTAGGGAAAATTTACCAAGGATTCCTGATTCTTCTCACATAGTCTGATGCTCATATGGATATAGGCAGGAGATGGGACAGATCACCAAGAAAGGTGGAGGCTAAATTCTGAAGGCCTTGAGTGTCACATTTGAGGTTTACATTATGTGTAATTTAGTTTTAATGCAGGGGAGTAAAATGATGAGACTAAAGTTTCTAGAAATCCCTTTATACAGAAACATGTAGGATAGACCACGCTCATAGATTGAATTGTGTCCCCCAAAAATTCATGTCAGCTTCGCTAGGCCATGATTCCCAGTACTGTGTGGTTGTCCTCCATTTTGTGATGTGTTGTAAATCCTAGCCTCTATTCCTGTGGTTATGGTCCCATCTGGGAGTGACCCATTAGTTATGTGAATGAGGTAGTAATAAGTCATGTTAATGAGGATTAGGGTGGGATGCAAAACCTTTACTTGGATCACAGCCCATTCTGATGTAAGAGGAGTTTCCCTGGGGTGTGACCTGAATCACCTTTTATTTTACCAGAGATAAAAGGAAAGAGAAGCTAGCAGAGAGAGAGGAACCTCACTACCACCAAGAAAGAAGAGCTGGAAGTGAAGCATGTCCTTTGGACCTGGGATCCCTGTGCTGAGAACCTCCCAGATCCAGGGAAAGATTGATGCCAAGACACATGGTGATCTCCAAGGAATATCAAGCCCACAGTTGTTGAAAGGAGGTAAGGATCTTCCCCCAGTACTGACAGAGAATGAAAGCTTTCTCCTAGAGCCAGCACCCTGATTTCAGACTTCTAGCCTCCTAAACCATGAGAGAATATATTTCTGTTTGCTAAAGTCATCCACTTGTGGTATTTCTGTTACAGCAGCACTAGATAACTAAGACAACTACAGTTAGGAAAGACAAGTAGAGGAGAGAACATTTACAAAGTTATTGATATTCTTCTTTCTCAGATTTTGGTAGTTGGAGAAAAGTTTTGAGGTACTTTTTTTTTTGTCATATTTTAGTTACTCATTTATCACAAAATAGTGGACCATGTTTCGATATTGTTTTAAATTCCAGAGAATCTTCTCTTAAAGGTTTGTGTTATAGTGTAATAAGTTGAAAAAAATGTAAAAGCAAAGGACTAGGCAGTATATAGACAGTGAACACTTGCCTCCAGTTCCAAATGTGTACATTCATATTTGCATTTCAAAATAAAGCTCTTCAAAGGGAAAAAAAAAAAAGGGAATGTGTGTCTGGTTGCCTTCATGAACAACTGCCTCCTTTGCCATGAGACCAGAACAGGATGGTGCCCAGCTACCATTACTGAATGTCTTGATCAAGATTCTATAGAAGAATTCTGATCAAAAGGGTAAAAATACAGAACAGAATTTCAAATTTCAATGGAATCTAAACTTTCTGGAGCCATTAAGGGTGGATGAACCTCCAAAACTATTTTCCTGAAATAATTATTAAATGTTAAACCTCAAACCAAAATTATCCCCTGATGTCTTCTTTGAAGCAAAAAATAGTTTAATTTAATTAGTAAAATATGTCTGCCTTGAGAATCGTTCTCTTTTAAAGAATTACCAATATGGGATCAAATTCACAACAACACCTGGATAAGTTAGATGAGAGCTTAGGGGGCACTGAGTTTTTGTTAATGGTGGTAGAATAATTTGGAAAAGTATAGCAAGAATAGTTATACAACTCAAAGAATGTACTTAATGTCACTGAACTGTACATGTAAAAAAATTGTTAAAATGGTGTATCTCTTGCAGTGTATATTTACCCATAAGTAAGTAAGTAAATAAATAAAATAATCTCCTTATAACCAGACTTCCCCTATGGACTCTATTCCTGAAAATCTCCAAGGCTAAAGGCAAAAGTAGAAAACAAGTATTTATTCCTATATTCTATAATGTATCTGAAGACCAACTTAGAACAAAAAATAACTTGATTACTTGAGCTTAAGATGTCCACAAATTATACATATGAGAAATGATTTTATTTATCATATTGAATGTTATTTAAAAATAGATAGCTGAGCAGAATACCAGGATAATATTTTAAAATAGCATTTGGTATCTAGTAATCAATCATTCCCTGTAAAATATGTTTGAAAGGAAAAAGGCACATAAGCACACAAAAAGAAAAATAAAATTATCTATATACCCCTCATCTTGATTATCCAAATTGTGTACAAATATCTAGCATTTTCTATGCATAAACATGCATATATACCAAAATATGTATATTAATAAACTTGTACTGTATAATATATATGACCATCCAATATTTATTTTATCATCCATTAATATTATGATTCCTTCCAATGTCAGTCTTCATAGAACATAATGTATCTACCACTGAAAAGATTTTTTTTAAACAATTTTAATTTCTATAGGAGAGGCCGTGTTAAAGACTAGAGTTTACAATGCTGGCATGAATCATAAAGAATACTGGATCATTTATTGCAATTGTGTTTTATTTATGTACAAGAAAATCCTAATGACAAGGATTTGTTATATCATTTTTGCAAAAGCTATTGTGAATATATTTGGGCAAAATTTGTTAAACAGATTTCTTTTTTATTAAGATACAGAATGTAAAATGAGGAACAGCTATTAAAGATGAAAAAGATTTCTTTAGAAAGTCATAACGTTAAAATTATTTTGGATAAAACTGATTATTTTAATTGAAACTTTGGAAGTTAATAGGTACAGAGTTGACCTCTATTGTTACCATAGGTTGGAATTAAATCAATTTATGAAATGTACAAGATTATAATCTAGTTTTATTAGACACAGAGATGCAAATCAAATCAGATGTCAAGTGTATGGGAGAAATAAAGAAAGGAGGGAAGGATTAAATCAGGAAGAAACAAAGAAATGAGGGAAAGAGGAAGGGTAGAAAGTTAGGAAGAAAATTAGGAAGTTAAAGAAAAACAAAATCCGTTGCCATCAGGTCAATTGTAACTCATAGCGACCCTATAGAACAGAGTAAAATTGCCCCATAGGGTTTCCAAGGAGCTGCTGGTAGATTCGAACTACTGACCTTTTGAAGCTAGGAATAAAAGAAGGAAAGGAAAGATTGCAGGAAGGCAGAAAGATGAAAGGCATGAAGGAATACCAGCATGTCTTCCTCTCTATTAAGTTTGGTTTCTTGTTTACTGTAACTGTCCAAATCCTTGAATTCTATGAGAACAATCTACATCACAATGGTTTAGTACAACTAAATGGTTCTATTTACCTGAATTGTATGACCACAGAGCTATAGAGAGATGGCATGGGAAAGACAGAAAGTGATCATAATATCATTTGTTGCAGCCTGAGGAGCATACATGTTTCTGCCTATGTATTCAAAAAGCCTATGCCACAGTTCTTAATATCTACCCAAGTTCCAATGCAATGAATCATACGTAAGGATACTTAACTTAAAGTGACACATTTGAATAAAATCTTGAATGAACAAAATACTTGCTTACTTTTAACATAATTTAATTGAATGCAATCCACTTATTTATGTATTAGAACTCTTGTTCTTGCATGTTTCATAGTTTAGGGGCATGCCCTCAATATTAGCTCAAACCATTCCTTCTCAATACTAACTAAAGAGGCATTTATGAGACTGTATCTTTTTATTTTATTATTTTTTTAATTGTCACATAAATATTCTTACATTTATGGTAGTAACATCTATTTGTATTTGTTAGATACATTAAGCTGCACAATTTCTATTTTTGGAATAATTGAAGTTTAATGATATTCTTGGGAAATGGTAAGTTTTGTCAGTCTTTTGAGCATTCAACTGAAATTTAAAATTTCAGTTTAGAGTTTATATTGTTTGCTAAATAGTTACTAAGTCAATAGGATTAAATTAATTAGTTTTACTTTGTTTTCATAATCCATTGGTGACATATGGAAATATTAACATCTGTAATTACTGTTGGCATTTGAGTCAATATTTCCATGCAATAAAAATAGATGTTATATTATACATTTTAATACTCTGCTTGAAGTTAATCAAATTTTCATTGTGGACTCCATCTTACCAATATAAACTAACCCTTTTATGCACTTTGATTTCTGTTTGCCTAGAAACTTTCTCTGTCAGATATTAATATTGACTCCTTCACTTTTTTTCTTATCTCATTTCCTAGCAAATTTTGATCCATCTCTCATTTTCTTATAAAAGATTTATTTTTATGTCATCAATACATATGATTCAAAGTCTAATTTTTAGAAGAAGGGAAAATAAAATAACTTATGTTCTCAGTTCCAGATGTGGACTTCTAAATTTTCATATATAGTCTTCTTCCAAACAAGTGGGAAAGCAGTGTAAATACTGAAAAGAAGTGACAATAGTATTGCTGTTTTGGGCCTTGAGATAATTGTCTAACAGAAACATATTTAATAATATTACAGACCGAAAAGATTTCACTTTGGCCAGCCAGGCCCTCAGGACCCCCTACTTGCTTCTCACTTTGGCTCCCTCCACCACCACGAGCAGCCTTGTGCACAGACGTGTGAACACTCAAGTTCCCAGGTTGCACTCAACATCCCAGAATCTGCCTCGGGGCAGGGGTATCAGTGATACAGTGGTTGTGATGGTTAAGATTGTGTGTCAACCTGGCTGGGCCATGATTCTCACTGGTTTGGCAGTCATATGATGTTGTGACGACTTCTATGATGAGATTTGATATAATGTTATCACCCCCATGATGGGATCTGTAGTGAGTAGCCAATCAGTTGAAAGGGCGTGTGGCCTTATTCAAGTATAAGTGGACATTCTGGCAGGGCTTATGGGCTTTTGCTCACTCTGGATCCTGCAGCTGGTTTCTGCTCATCGGACCTCTGGTTCTTGGAACTTGAGTTAGTAGCTTACCTGCGGTCTTGACCGCCAATCTTGGGATTCGTTGATCTTTGCAGGCTGTAAGCAACAGCTCTGTTTTCTGACCTGACAATCTTGGGTTCATCAGCCCCTGTAGCTACATGAATCAGAAACCTCCAGCCTGATCCACAGACTTTAGATGTACCAGTCTCTACAACTGTGTGAGCCATTTCCTTGATATAAATCTCTCTCTTTATATTTATATTCTTTACAGATTTTGCTTCTCTAGAGAACCCAGCTTAAGACCCTGGTACTAGAATTGGTATGGGGAAATTGGTAGGAAATTCTGAGTCTTGGATACCAGAAGGATGACCTAGAGGGGAATTTGGAGGCTTGAAGAGGACAGTTCCTAAGAGCCGTGGGCTTCTAGCTTTAAGTACCAGGCCTAGAGTAGAAACCTCTTGCCATTGTTCTAAACGAAGTAATGATGCTAAAGACAAAAATACAAACAAACAAAAGAAACGAGTAAGACTTTAAAATATAATAGAATAATTATGACTTTAACAAGAGCAACAAAAATATAAATTTCTTGGTAATGCATTGAATAAGAAATGTACATCTTTATAGAGGTTTTGAATCAGTATATAATCCTTGTTTCTTGATAGAAATATTCAGTATTTTAAAGACTGGCAAATAATAATAATTTCCAAAATGAGTATTGACTAAACCATAACAAGTTAAAAAGAGAAGGTGATTCTAAAGAATAATATCTGTTTAAGTTAGCTTGGAATGCTTAAATAGAGAAAATTTCATCAAATTTTCCACTAACACTATTACTAACAAGGCTGATGTATGTAACACATGATATTGGAAAACATAAACAAACTGATACACATAATCTAGTGGGAAATATGAAAATGTGCATCAGATGCTCTAAACATTTTAATGCGGATGACTCTACAATTCCACTTATGAAAATTTGTCTTAAAGTGAAGGACGAGTATCTAAGGAAAAGCATTATGATTTGTTCTGTTAATAAAAACACAGCTTAAGCCCAATACAATAAAAGAAAATATTCTCTATGATAAATGATTCCGTATGATGTTTTAATGTTGGATGCATGAAATAATGCATTTGTCAAAACCAATAGAGTTTTGCAACTCAGGGAGTGAAACTTAATGCATGCAAATTAAAAAAAAAAATTAAGTGGTTGGGGATACCAGGGAGGAATGCAAACTGTAAAATGAAAATCTGACATTGTTACAAATATATGAAACAACCTTACTGAATGAAGTAGAGGAATAAGGTGCTTACCTAAGTAACTTTTTAAATACCTGGAGTCTGTAGGACTAAAGGAGTGCTGGTGGCGCAGTGGTTAAGTGATATGGCTGCTAATCAAAATGTCGGCAGTTCAAATCTACCAGCCATTCCTCGGAAACCTTATGGAGCAATTCTACTCTGTCTTCTAGGGTCACTATGGGTTGAGATCGACTCGACCCAACCACAACAGGTTTGGTACGACTAAAGATAAAAGAAACTGCACATAACTATAGTACTCTTGTCAATATCGATTCTCACTGATATATCAGTTAACGATCTGATACTTTTATATGTGTATACTGGAATTAAACAAGTAAGAAAATGACTGGCAGATGGTGGAAGCAAGGATTCTCAAATTTGGAGTGGAAATCTGCAGATAATTAAATAGAGGGTACTAGAATAATTTATGTGGTAATGGATTAAATGAGACACATAATTAAGAACTTGTGTTTAACTTAATGCATGAATCTAGAAATATTAGAAGTCATCAAAAAAGAAATGAAATGCATAAAGATTGATATCCTAGGCATTAGTGAGCTGAAATGGAGTAGTGTGGGCCATTTTAATCAGATAATCAAATGGTCTACTATAACAGGAATGACAAATTGAAGAGGAATGGCATCACATTCATCATCAAAAAGAGCATTTCAAGACCTACCCTGAAGTACAACGCTGTCAGTGATAGGAAAATATCCATACACTTACAAAGAAGACCAGTTAATCGGAGTATAACTCAAATTTACACAGCAATCACTAATGCCAAACATGAGGAAATTGAAGATTTTTACCAACTTCTGCAGTCCAAAAGTGATCAAACATACAGTCAAGATGCATTGATAATTACTTTTGATTGGAAGATGAAAGTTGGAAACAAAGTGAGGGCTCTGTAATTGGAAAATATGGCCTTGGTAATAGAACCAATGCTGGAGATAGAATTTTGCAAGACCAATGACTTATTCATTGCAAATACCTATTTTCAACAGCATAAACTGTGATGATAAACACAGCCCTCATCTGATGGAAAACACAAGAATCAAGTTGCAATATTGGAGGATTCTTGGACAAAATATTGAATGACATAGGAATCATTAAAAGGAGCTGGAAGGAATACACGGAGTCACTGTACCAAAATGAATTGGTCAACGTTCAACCATTTTAGGAGGTAGCATATGATCAAGAACTGAAGATATCGAAGGAAGAAGTCCAAGCTGCACTGAAGGCATTGGCAAAAAAGAGGACTCCAGGAATTGATGGAATACCAATTAAGATGTTTCAACAAATGGATGCAATGCTGGAAGTGCTCACTTGTCTATGCCAAGAAATTTTGAAGACAGCTACCTGGACAATTCACTGGAAGAGGTCCATATTCATGCCTATTCCAAAGAAATGTGATTTAACAGAATGCAGAAATTATTGAACAATATCATTAATATCACACGCAAATAAAATTTTACTGAAGATAATTCAAAAATGGTTGCTGCAGTACATTGAAAGGAAACTGCCAGAAATTCAAGCTGGATTCAGGAGAGAATGTGGAATGATGGATATCATTGCTGATGTCAGATGGATCTGGGCTGAAAGCAGAGAACACCAGAAAAATGTTTAAGTGTGTTTTATTGCCTATGCAAAGGCATTAGACTGTGTAGATAATAACAAATTATACATAGTAATGTGAAGAATCGGAATTCCAGAACACTTAACTGTGTTGATGAAGAACCTGTACATAGACCAAGACGCAGTCATTCGAAGAGAACAAGGGGATACTCTGTTGTTAAAAATCAGGAAAGGTGTGATTCAGGGTTGTATACTTTGGCCATACATATTCAGCCTGTATTCTGAGCAAATAATCCAAGAGGTTGGACTATATGAAAAAGAATATGGCATCAGGATTGGAGGAAGACTCATTAAGAGCCTGTGATAGGCAGATGACACAACCTTGCTTGCTGAGAGCAAGGAGGACTTGAGCAACTTACTGATGAAGATCAAAGACTACAGCCTTCAATATGGATTACACCTCAACATACAGAAAGCAAAAATCCTCACAACTGGACAAATAAGCCACATCATGACAAACGGAGGAAAAAAATCGAAGTTGTCAAGGATTTCATTTTACTTGGATTTATAAATCAGTGTTCATGGAAGCAGCAGTGAAAAAATTAAATGATGTATTGCATTGGACAAATTTGCTGCAAAAGACCTGTTTAAAGTGCCAAAAAGCGAAGATATCACTTTGAGGACTATGGTGTCCCTGACCCAAGGAATAGTATTTTCAATAGCCTCATATGCATGCAAAAGCTAGACAATGAATAAGGAAGGTGTAAGAAGAGTTGATGCCTTTGATTGTGGTATTGGCAAAAAATATTGGATACACCATGGACTGCCAGAAGAGGGAACAAATCTGTCTTTGAAGAGGTACAGCCAGAGTGTTCCTTGGAAAAGAAGATGGCGAGACTTTGTCTCACTTACTTTGGACATGTTATTAGGAGGGACCAGTCCCTGGAGAAGGACATCATGCTTGGTAAGTTAGAGAGTTAGCATAAAAGAAGACCCTGGATGAGATGGACTGACACAGTGGCTGCAACAATGGGCTCAAACATAAAAACAATTGTGAGGATGGCGCAGGACCAGGCAGACTTTTGTTCTGTTGTATATAGGGCTCCATGAGTCAGAACTGAGTTGACAGTATCTAACAACTTATTGGGTTGAATAGTGAAACTCAAAAACTCATGGTCACCTGGAACTGCAGAATGTGTCCTTATTTGGAAATAGGGTCTTTGCAAATGTGATTAAGTAAGGTTGGAAATGAGGTCATACTGGATTAAAGTGGGCCTAAATCCAATGAGAGTGACCTTATAAGAGACAGAAGAAGACACTTACAGAGACACAGAGAAGGCCATATGAAGATGGAGGCAGTGATCGGAGTTGTGCTGTTGCTTGCCAAGGAACACCTGGGGCCACCAGTAACTAGAAGATGCAAGGAAAAATTTTTCTGTAGCATCTTTGATGAGAATGTGGTCCTTCTGACATCTTGATTTTAGAATTCTGTCATTCACAATATTGAGAAAAGAAATTTTTTGTTGTTTTATAACATTCAGTTTGAGGCATTTTGTTACAGTGGCCCTAGGAAATTAATAAGGAGCCCTGCAATAAGTAGAGCACTGTCATGCCCTCAGCTGCTAACCTGAAGGTTGGTGGTTCAAACTCAACTAGCATCTCTGCAGGGGAAAGACCTGGTGATCTGCTTCCATAAAGATTACAGCTAAGAATACCCCGTTGGGCAGTTCTACTCTGTTACATTGGATCTTTATGAATCAGAATCAACCTAAGGACACCCAACAGCAACAAGAGGAAACTAATATACCATACAGAGCCTACCAGTTACCATCAAGTGATCCATATGCTAACTTATGGCAACCCCATGTATGTCAGAGTAGAACTGTACTCCATTGGTGGAGGAGACTTTAAACCTCCCAATGAATCATTTGTAATTATTTTCCCATGATCCCCTCTAACCCACAACCCTGTCTATTAAGTATCTGGTGTCCTAAGCTTTCTAGAGTATTAAGACAGGATGATTTTGGCTCCCATAGGGAGCAGAGATGGTTCAGTGGTAGAATACTCACCTTCTATATAGGAGACATCTCATGCACAACCACCACCTTTGTCGCTGCAGTCTTGCATTTTGCTGTCTATGATACTGAGTCCCTTTATCAATCAAATGCTTTATTAATGTGCAATTTTTGCAGGAGCCAACTACTAATTTTGTATTTGAAAACAAACAGCAAAAAACAGTTAAATAGAAGGACAATAATTTGATTCTGAAGCTATATTCACAGGTCCACATTTATTATTGTCTGTACCATTCAATTGACATTATAAATTTTTCTCTCGTGTGTTTTAGTCCTTTGGTGGTGCAAATGGTTAAGTGCTCAACTACTAAGGGAAAGATTGGCAGTTAGAATTTAAAGGCAACTCGGAAGAAAGTCCTGGTGATCTATTTCTGAAAGATCACAGCCATTGAAACCTCTGTAGAGCACAGTTCTACTCTGAAATACATAGGGCGCCAGGAGTCAGAATCTGGCAACTAGTTTGGTTGTTGTGATTTTAATCTAGTTATGCATATATCATATTTCTCCATATAGATTTTCAAATTCTTTTTGAAAAAATCAATTTTCTGTGCTTCAGTGTAAGCTCTCCAATCCTTATCAAATAATAACAAGTTATTTAAATTAAATAGAGCAAGAATTTCTGTACTCAAAATATTTTATTGTTTAAATATTCCATACATGCAGCAATCATGTGAAGGAATCCCATTACAATCCTTGGTAATACATCATCTATGTCTGTTAACACATATCTAGTGAGTGGTCCCTCAGTGCCTTTGAACAGGACCTTCATATTTCCTCACTCTAATTTAAAAACTCTTAAATACATTTCCCTTGCATTTTCCACCTAGCAACTCAGGTTTATATACACTCAGTGCCATTTTGAAGAGATCTACTCTATGTTACAAATGAAAGCCTTAATGTATTTGAAGATGAGTGATATTTTTATCCTATATAAAAGTTTCTTAAACTCTTCTTATTAGATAAAATTTTGACTCTGTTTACTATACTCATCATTTCAAAATGCGTTCTGATCCATCTATGAATGCATCCCATTGCCATTGAGTAGATTCTGACTCATAGCTACCTTATAGGACAGAGTAGAAGTTCCCCATAGGGTTCCCAAGGCTGTAATCTTTACGGAAGCATATTGCTACATCTTTCTCAAGTGAAGTGGGACTGGTGGGTTTGAACTGCCTACCTTTTGGATAGCTGCTGAGCACTTATCTGCTTCGCCACCAGGACTCCATAATCTATCAATAGCTTTCTTTAAAAGTTGCACCTCAAGTAATTTAACAATTTTAGTTTGGACTAACCAATACCAGGTGTGTCATTGAAATTCTAAATGATGAAAATGGAGGTGTTAGTAGTGGCGGTGATGATGATTACTTTTCCTAATCATGATTTTGTAGAAGATTATATATATATACACATATACACATATATACGCATACACACATATGTATATACACAGACACACACACATATCTGGTGGCACAATGGTTAAAGTGTTCACTGCTAACCCAAAAGTTAGAAATTCAAACCCACCAGCCACTCCACAATAGAAAAGACCAGGCAATCTGCTCCCATAAAGATCATAGCCTTGGAAACACTATGGGGCAGTTCTATGCTGCCCTACAGGGTCTCTACGTGTCGGAATTGACTCGATGGCACACAAAAACATACGTAATATAACATAACGTAACATAACATAGTCATGTAATGTTATATAATGTAATATACACGTATACATATATATCATATAAATACATTTGCTTATATTATGTAATATACATATACACATGTGCCTGTGTATGCAAATATATTAATAGAGAGAGCCTACGCAATAATAATCATTAATACCATTATTATTAATGCAATCACCAGTGATTATTCTCATTGGTTGTGATTAGAGAAATATAGGATAATGTATAAAACAAGGGTTCCTAAGTCATATTGATCAATATTTGAGGTCTGATGTAATGTTTACTTGCTGAGTGAATTCCTAGGAAAATTTCATTTGTGTAAGCTTAATCTTACCTGCCAAATAAGTACAATTATTTTATTACTGATATGACTTACGTCAGTATTAAGTGTGACTGAATATAAAGGGCTGAACACACTGCCTAATATAACACCACTATAATAATACAGGATTTATATTGTATTATAGTATAACACCACATATTGTATGTCCTTTTAGTTTCCCTAACACACTCAGAATATAGGAATAAGTTTGGTAAGATAAAATTCTAGAGTGAAGGAACAACATCTTAGTTTCTTGGTGTTACTATAACAGAAATACCACAGGTGGGTGGCTTTAACAAACAGAAATTTATTTTCTGTTTTGGAAGCTAGAAGACCGTACTCAGGGCACCAGCTTTAGGGGAAGGCGTCTCTCTGCAGGCCCTAGGGGAAGGTCCTTGTCACTTTTCAGCCTCTGTTCCTTAGTTCCTTGGTGACATTCATGTAGCATGGCATCTGTCTTCCCCCATCTGAGACTTCTAGCTTCTATGACTACTCTGCTCTTTTATATCTCAGAAGTGATTGGCTGAAGACACATCCTACACTGATATAACGTCAATAACATAACAAAGAAAACTATTTTCAAATGGTATAGCCACAAGTATAGGGGTTAAAATTTATAACATTTTTTGGAGGGACATTGAAAACTGGAAGAATAAAGTGTCCAAATAACCAGAATTAAAAGCAACTCCTCAGAGACAATCTAGATATCATAATTTATTTCCTCTCTCTCCCCAAATATTATGAATAAAAAAGAAACTCAAAATACCATAAAACCATTGTGTTTAATGTCACTTCTTGTCATACTACTTTAAATATATATAAGGGGAAATACAACCACAAAGAAGAATAAGAAACATCTCAAGCGGGCTATTCTGTTCTCATTAAAGGAAGCTTTATGATTGTTAGTGCAGGGAGTTCATGATTTTGCTTAGTTCTTTCTCAAAGAATCATTAAATATACTCAAATTTGAAAATGTAAGTGATGCCATAACTTCATAGTTAGATTTTTTTTCTGTCCTATATGTAGCATTTTAAAGCTGATTTTAATAATGGTGAAAGTCAGCTCACACTAATTAATTATGCTGTTTTACTCATGAACAGTCTTCTAACTTACTTCAGTGTCAGTCAAGGTCCCACCTCAAGAATTAGTTTCTATTGCATTTTAATAATCATTGTTGCACACTGATGGAGAGACAGTTTTACTTTCCCAAGTATATCCATGTCATAAGAGGTTATTACAGTGAAAAAGTAGGGCAGATATTTTTAGTGGAATTTTTACAATCCTAAGTAAAATCAGTACAGGAGAGTTGTTTGACAAGGACATATTATCCATGCTGATTACCCAGCTGTTTTAGAACATTTTAATATTGTGGGAAGCTTGATATGGAAAGTGGAGATTGGCATACCCTATCCGATATTTCAGAATTTATATGGATCTCCTAATTTCTGAATTGTTTCTGACATTAATCAAAGCAAAATGGAATAACCCAACATGATATGGACAGTATTCCAATTTCTTTACTTGTAATGTTTAAAAATAATATGCCTAAAGTTGCAAGTTTTGATATTTTATGTAACTAATCGTATTTTGGAATTAATTAAAAGCATGTATTTTTTTAAGAAAGCACAAGTAGAAAAATAATTGCATACCAGACATCTTTTGAAAGGATACTCAATGAGTGTGTATATGTGTGTGTGTGTGTATTTCACAAACAAGATGGGTCACATTTGCTGTCCTGGCAGTCAGGCACAGATCTAAAATGTTTCGATCATTTATTGGGTGTGCATGCATGCCTGAACAAGTAACTTTGCTTGAAGACATTTCTTTTTCTTTGTGTCAATTGCTTTTTTACAGTTTAGAACTTACTTAGAATAAAACGTTGAGAAAAAAATTATTTTTAAGCACAATATACTTGTACATCTAGAAATAGAGAAACAGCCTTCTGAATGATTTCTAGCTAAAAAAAAAAACTGAAAAAGATATATTCAAAGTGGCAGTTTCAGGAATAATGAAAATATTTCTTTAACAGACCTAACAAAAATCTAAAATCATCAAATTAAATGGAATGGATATAAAAAAAATACGTATTGGATATTTGTAATGAGCAAATCACTCTGCTAGTGACTTCAACAAAAAATGTACGCTTAAGACTTCCATTCAGGGAGTGTCATGGATTGAATTGTGTCCCCCAAAAATATCTGTCAGCTTGGCTGGGTCATGATTCCCAGTATTGTATGATTGTGTACCATTTTATAATCTGATGTGATTTCCTAATGTGTTGTAAACTTTATCACTATGATGTAATTAAGATGGATTAGCAGTAGTTATACTGATGAGGTCTGCAAGATTAGACAGTGTCTTAAGCCAATCTCTTTTGAGATATAGAAGAGAGAAGCGAACAGAGACACATGGTGACTTCAAACTACCAAGAAAGCAGTGCCTAGAGCACAGCGTGTCCTTTGGACCTGGGGTTCCTGCGCAGAGAAGCTCCTAGTCCAGGGGAAGATTGACGAGAAGGACCTTCCTCCAGAGCCAACAGAGAGAGAAAGCCTTCCCCTGGAGCTGACACCCTGAATTTGGACTTGCAGCCTAGTAGACTGTGAGAAAATGAATTTCTCTTTGTTAAAGCCATCCACTTGGTGGTATTTCTGTTATAGCAGCACTAGATGAGTAAGACAGGGAGTTTATAGTTTAGTTGAATAAATAAACACAGAAGCAGAAAATTGCAAGGAAGATCACCATGTCATCCTTGAAAGTGTGCTCTGTGGTCTACAAACCCTGCTTGCTTTAGAATGGGCATCTCCTCTTTTCACTTCTATAACTTTTTAACTAAAATTTTCTTGCAGATACTGCTGATGATCTCCTAATGGCACAATTCAGGACATATTCAAACTATTTACAGTTCTCACACTCTATGCCTCATCTGACATTTTATCCTACCTTTTTTTTCTTTTTTTTTTACTCTCTATCACTCATATGTCAGTTTGCGATACTATGGTGGTTTGTGTTTTGCCATGATGTTGAAAGCTATGCTACCAGTATTTCAAATATCAGCAGGCTCACCCATCTTGGACAGATGCTTCTGGACTAATACAGATTAGGAACAAAGGCCTGGCTATGTATTTCAGAAAATCAGCCAATGAAAACCTCATGGATTACAATAGAATATTGTCGATATAATGTTGGAAGATGAGCCCTCTAACTGGAAGGCATTCAAAATACACAGTGGCCACAGCAATGGACTCAATTATATGAAGGATCATGAAAATGGTGCAGAAAAGGACAATGTTTTGTTCTATTGTACATGGGGTCACCATGAGTCGGAGCTGACTAGATGGCAATTAACAGCTACAGTATTTGTTTAAATAATAGATTTTATTTTTTAGAACAGTTGTAGATTTACATAAAACTTGAGCAGACACACACAGTTTCCCCAGTCAATAAAATCTGGTGTCAACATGATTCGTTTGTTCAAATTAATGAATCAACACACTATTATTATGTAAACTCCATAATTTATCCAAATGTTTTACTTTATAACCTAATGTCCCTTTTCTGTCCCAGGATCTCACCCAGGATTTTGTGTTACGTTTAGTTGTCATGTCTCCTTGTGCTCCTATTGACCGTAACATTTTATCAGATTCTTCTTTTTTAAAGACCTTGACAGTTTTGAGGAGTACAGATCAAGTATGGAGTCTCTGGGTGGCAAAAACTATTAAGTACTCAGCTAATAACCAAAAGGTTGGCAGTTCAAGCATATCCAGGGGCACTTTAGAAGAAAGGCCTGGTGATCTACTTCTGAAAAATCATCAATTGAAAACTATGGAGCAGTTTTAATCTAACACACATGGAGTCACATGGGTCAGAACTGACTCAGTTTAGTTTTGGTTTTTGGTCAAGTATATTGTAGCATGCCATTCTATTGAAATTTGTCTAATGTTTTTCTCATAATTAGACTTGACATATGGGTTTGTGGGAGGGAGATCACAGAAATTAAGTGCCATTTTCATCACGTTGTATCATGGGTACATAAAATCACCATGACTTATCATTGTTGATATTAATTTTGATCATCTGACTGATGTATTGTTAGATTTCTCCACTGTAAAGGTACTCTTTGCTACCCCTTACATACCGTGTTCTTTGGAAAAAAGTCTATATGCACAGCCCACACATTAGGAGTGAGAGTTTATTATCTACTTCCTTAAGGTGGAGTAGCTACATAATATATTTGGAATTATTCTTTTTTTAAAATTGTATGTATTTTGTTTTTGTTGTTGTTGAGAATATACACAGAAAAACATACATCAATTCAACAGTTTCTACATGTACAGTTCAGTGACATTGACTACACTCTTCGAATTGCATAATCGTTCTCATCTTCCTTTTCCAAGTTGTCCCTCCCCCATAAACATAAACTCACTGCCCCCTAGATTCCTATCTAATCTTTCAAATTACTGTTGTCACTTTGATCCCACATAGATAGTTCTTAAAATAACATAATGCCCAAGGTAGACATTTTTTAGTAGTTAAGCTAAACTATTGTTTGCTTTTAGGAAGACTGCTGGGGATATTATTGGCTTAAGGTTTAAAAGATTATCTCAGGGCAATAGTTTCAGGCTCATCCAGCCTCCATGGCACCAGAAAATCTGGATTCCATGAGAATTTGAAATTCTGTTCTTCATTATCCCCCTTTTCATCAGAATTCTCCTATAGAATCTTTGATCAAAATGCTCAGTAATGATAACCAAACCCAACCCATTGCCGTCGAATTGATTCCAACTCTGGCCAGTCAAAATCCAGTTCTGGTCTCATAGCAAAGGAGGCAGTTGTTCATGGATGCAATTAGCCACACATTCTATTTCTTTCTTCTATTCATAACTCTCCTTCTTCTTCTGTTGCTCCAGGAGAATAGACATCAGTTGTTGTGAATTAGATGGCTGCTTGCAAGCTTTAAGACCCCAGGAACTATGCAATGAACTTGAAGGTACAACTTGAATGTCCCCCCAAAACATGTTATTAGCCCAATTAATGGGATGTCCCATTAAACCATGACCCTAAACCTGCAAATCAAGGAACCAAATCCCATGAGGTGTTTGGGGTGCAGCCTTACCTTTAATTAGTGTGACTTTTCCATCACTGTAAACCCAAACTCAGTACTCCATAAAAAATAACCACCCCTTCCCACCTTCATCCCACCCCTGGTAACCATTAATAAACTTTGGTCTCTATACATTTGCCTGTTCTTGTCTTTTTGTATAAGTGAGGTCACACAATATTTGTCCTTTTGTGAATGACTAATTTCATTCAGCATAATGTTTTCAAGTTCCATCAGTATTGTAGCATGTATTAAGATTTCATTTCTCTTACTGGCTGAGTAGTAGTCCATTGTATGTATATACCACATTTTGTTTATCCATTCATCCATTGATGGGTATTTAGGTTGTTCCAACCTTTTGGCTCTTGTGCAGCAGTGATCATTGGTGTACAAGTCTCTGAGTCTCTGCTTTCGAGTCTTTTGGGTATATACCTAGTTGTGGAATTTCTGGATCAGAACTACCATATGGTAGTTTTATTTTTAGTTTTTTTGTCCGCAATGGCTGTACCATTTTGCATTCCCACTAGCACTGGATAAGGGTTCCAATTTTCCCATATCCTTGCCAAGATTTGTTATTTTATTTTAATTCTTCTTCATTTTGTTAACCTTAGTTATCCTAGGGGGAGTGAAATGGTATCTCATTGTGGTTTTGATTTTTATCTCTCTGATGGCTAATGATGCCTTTCCACGCGTTTGGTGGCCATTTGCTTGTCCTGTTTGGTGAAGTGTATATTCAAATCCTTTGCCCAATTTTGATTGGGTTAGTTGTCTTTATTTTAAGTTTTTTAAATTTTATATATATTTTAGTTATTAGGTTCTTATTGGTTATATGGTTTCCGAAGATATTCTCCTAGCTGGTAGCTTGTCTCTTCACTTTCTTGGTAAAGTCATTTCATGAACAAAATTTTTAAACTTCTATGAAGTCCCATTTATTTATTCTGTCTTTTGCTGTTTGTGATATTTTATTATATTAGGTAATCCATTTTTAAAAGTTAGGCATGAGAGCTTTGCCTCTGCATTTTCTTTTAAGAATTGTATGGTTTTAGTTTGTACATTTAGATCCTTAATACGTTTTGAATTTGTTTTTGTGTATGGTCTGAGACATGGATCCTGTTTCATTTTTCTGCATGTGGAAATCCAACTTTCCCTACACAATTTACTGAAGAGACTCCTTTTTCCCCATCAAACTGATTTAGCACCCTTGCCAAAAATCAGTTTACCATAGATGTTTGGGTTTATTTCTGGGCTCTCAATTCTATTCCATTAATCTATGTGTCTATTGTTATACCAGTGTCTATTGTTATAACAGTACCAGTTTATTTTGATTATTGTAGCTATATAATATGTTTTAAAATCAGAAAGTGTGAGTCTTCCTACTTTATGGAAGCAGACTGCCAGGGCTTTCTCCTGCAGAGTGGCTGGTGCTTTTGGTTAGCAGCTAAGCACTTAACCACTGTGCCACCAGGGCTCTGATAGTGGAGTTAAATCTAACAAGTATAATTCCCTTGTAAATCAGAAAGCTTAGAAATTAAAATATTAAAAAGAATGTTAAGATGTCCCCCCAAAAACAAACAAACAAACAAAAAAAACACTACCAAACCTGTTGGCATTGAGTCAATTCCAACTCTTAGCAACCCTACAGGACACAGTAGAACTGCCCCGTATGATTTCCAAGGACTGGCTGGTGGATTTCAACTGCTGACATTTTGGTTAGCAGCTGATCTTAACCACTGCACCATCAGGGCTCCAAAATGTCCCAAGTACAACAAAAAATAGTGAAACACACAAAATCACAGGAGAAGAAGGACTAACCAAAAGGAAAACATGAAGAAGAGGAATGTTCTTCTATGCAGACCAGGTTAATGAAAAAATTAGAAAACTGTCAGACAATGGTGCTTTTTTACAAAAAACAAAAAGCTCACATAAAACAAACTAGTGGAGATCAGAAAACAAACTGAGGAATAAAATGAGAAGTGCAATAAGGAAATTGAAAACATAAAAAAAGGAAAATTACTGGAACTAAAGAACAAAGCAGGTGACTTAGAAAACATAAGAGAAATACTCAACAATAAAGTTGAACAGGCAGAAGACAGAGTAAGTGAACTAGAAGACAGAGTGATTGAACTTATCAAGTTTCAAGAGATGCAAGAGTAAAGAACAAAGAAAAGTGAACAAAGACAAATAGTGATATGGGATTCAATTGAGAAATCTAACATTAGAATTATTGGAATTCCAGAGCACCATGACAGTAATAAAGGGATAGAAACAATTTTCCAAGAGACAATCATAAAAATTTTCCCAGACTTGCACAGAGAACCAAGCCTGCAAATACAGGAAGCTACATAAATGCCAATTAGAAGAAATACAATAAGATCAACCCCACGCTACGTTCTAATAAAATTCCTGAAAACAAAAGACAAGGAGAGGATTTTGAAAACAGCAAGAGAAAAACACAATTTAACATATCAAGGGTCCTCCATAAGTATCAGTGTAGATTCCTCTGAAGAAACTCTAGAAGCCAGAAGACAATGGCGAGACATATATAAAATACTTAACAAAAACACCCTGACAGGAAACACAACACAGAGTCCCTGATGGAGCAGGAGAAAGATGGGGTACAGAACTCAAATTCGAGTAAGAAGACCAGACTTAATCGTCTGACTGAGACTGGAGGAACCCTGGAAAACATGGCCCCTGTATTCTCTATCAGCCCAGAACTAAAACAATTTCTGAGGCCAACTCTTCAGACAGAGATTGGACTGGACTGTGGGACATAAAGTGATACTTGTGAGGAGTGTGCCTCTTAGCTCAAGTAGATACAAGAGACTAAATGGGCAGCTTCTGTCCGGAGGTGAGATGGGAAGGCAGAGAGGGTTAGGAACTGGTGGAAAGGACATGGGGAATCAGGGGTGGAAAGGAGGAGTGTCCCGTCACAGTATGGGGAGAACAATTAGGGTCACATAGTAATGTATGTAGACTAACTTGAAATGTAAACTTCATTTAAACTACAACAATAAAAAAACAAAAAAACTTAACAAAAACAATTGCCAAACAAGAATTCTTTACCCAGCAAAGCTGTCATTCAAAGAGAGTGAAATCAAGACCTTTCCAAACAAAGAGAAGCTCTGAGAATTTGCCACTACCAGACACATTCTGAAAGTATTACTCAAGGGAGATCTTAAAATGGAAAGGAAAGAAAATTAAACAAATACACAAATCTATACATGGGGGGGGGGAAGAAAGATCTCCAAAAAATTCAACAACATGGACAATCAGAAGGACCAAGTGTACAACATTTTTAGTGCGTAAACTCAAAAACTAAATATGTCAAACAATACAACATCAAGTTTGCAAGAGATAAGAACAAATCTTAAATGTAAATGGTCTATACTTCCCATGCAAAAGTCAAATAGTGGCAAAATGGATAAAACAAACAAACAAACAAAACAACATGATCCATCCTTTTACCATCTATAAGAAACACTCTTAGACACAAGGACACAAACAAACTGAAAATAAAAGGAAAGAAAAAAATATTCCACATAACTAATAAACAAAAAAGCAGGGGTTACCATACTGATATCAGAGAAAATGACTTTAAATCAAAATCTATTCACAAGAGATAAAGAAGGACATTACATAATAATAAAGGGGTCAATCCAGGATGAAGACATAACAATTATAAATATACATGAACCTAATATCAATGCTCCAAAATACACAAAATGAATACTGACTAATAAGTAGTAAGTCACTTCATATCAGTAATTACAGTGAATGCAAATGGAATAAATGCACTAATCAAAAGGCAGAGGGTGGCAGAATATATAAAAAATATAAAAAGAAACATGATCCAACTATATGCTGTTTACAAGAGACAAACCTTAGACCTAAGGACATAAATAGGTAGAACTTGAAAGAATGGGAAAAAACATTCTTTGCAAATAATAATCAAAAGAGAGCTGAGGTGGCAATCTAAATAGGAGAAAAGTAGACTTTAACACAAAATCTGTTAGAAGATATAAAGATAAACATTATATAGCGTTAAAAGGGTCAAATAATCAAGGAGATTTAACAGTTATAAATATATATGCACCCAACATTGAATCATCCAAATATATAAAGCAATCACTGATAGAATTGAAGGGAAAAATGGTAGTACAATAATTGTTGGAGATTTCAATACACCATTTTCTATATGGGACAGAACATTTAGAGAGGAGAGCAAAATGAAAGCAGAGGACCTGAATGATACTATAAATTAACTAGACTTAACAACCATATATAGAACATTCAACCCAACAGCAGCATAATTATACATTTTACCCCAGTGCACAGGGATCATTCTATAGGTTAGACCACATGTTAGGTCACAACTGAAATCATGATAAATTTAAAAAGATTGAAATCATACAAAGTATTTTCTCTGACCACAACAGAGTGAAGCTAGAAATTAATAACAGAAAAAAAACCTAGAAAATACACAAACATATGGAAATAAAACAATACACTATTAAACTACCAATAGGCAAGGAAGAAATCAAAAGAGAAGTCACAGATTTCTTAGAATCAAATAAAAATGAAAGTGCAACATACCAAAAATTATGGCATGCAGAAAAAGGCAGTACTTAAAGGAAAATGTATAGCAATAAATGCTTACATAAAAAAAGAAGAAAGATCTCTAATCAGTAGCCAAGCTCAACAACCCCAGGAACTAGAGAGAGAAGAGCAAACTAAGCTTAAACTCTATAAGAAGAAAAGAAATAACAAAGATCAGAGCAGAAACAAAGAAAATAAAATCAGAAAAACAATAGGGAAAATGAATAAAACTGGAAGTTGGTTCTTTGAAAAGATCAGTAAAATTGACAAACCTTTAGCTAGACTGACAAAGAAAAGGAGAGAAAAGATGCAAATAACCGAAATAAGAATGAAAGAGGGGGCAATACAACCGACCTGATAGAAATAAAGACAATTATGGCAGAATATTATGAACAACTGCACAGCAATAAACTGGATAACCTAGATGAAATGGAGAAGTTCTTTGAAGTACACAACCTACCCAAACCAACTCAAGAGAAAACAGAAAGTCTAAACAGACCCACTACAAAAGAGGGAATTGAATCAGTGATCAAAAATCTACTCCCCCACCCCAAAATAAATAAATAAATAAATCAAAAGTCCTGGACCAGATGGCTTCACTGGGGAATTCTACTAAAAAGAAGAATTGACACCAATAGTGTTTACATTCTCCCAAAAGATACAGAAGGAAGGAATATCCTCTAATGAATTCTATGAAGCAAACATAACCCTGACACCAAAACCAGACAAGGACACCACAAGAAAGGAAAACTACAGGCCAATGTCTCTTATTAATATAGATACAAAAATTTTCACTAAAATACTAGTGAACAGAATGCAACATGATATTAAAAGAGTCACAAACTATGACCAAATAGGATTTATTCCAGGAATGCAGAGATGGTTCTACATTAGAAAATCAATCAACATAATACACCCCATCAATAGAACAAAGGAAAAGAACTACATGATCATCTGATGATCATGATCATATGAAGCAGAAAAAAAATTTGATAAAATCCCAAACCCTTTCTAGATGAAAACTCTAAAGAAGATTGGAATAAAAGGGAAATTCCTCAATATGATTCAGGGCATATACGAAAAGCCAATAGCCAACATTACACTTAATGTAGGTAGTCTGAGAGCTTTTTCCTTGAAATCAGGCACAAGAGAGGGTGCCCACTCTTACCACTTCTATTCAGTATTGAATTAGAAGTCCTAGCCAGAGCTATAAGGCAAGAAAAAGAAATAAAATGTATTCAGATTGGAAAAAGAGTAAAATTATCTGTCCTCCATGGGTCTGTCAGTTTGTTGTACTGTGGGGCTTGTGTGTTGCTATGATGCTGGAAGCTGTGTCACTGGTATTCAAATACTAGCAAGGTTACCATGACAGACAGGTTTCAGCTGAGCTTCCCAAAAAACAGACTAGGAAGAAGGACCTGGCAGTCCACTTTTGAAAAGAATTAGCCGGTGAAAACCTTATGAATAACAGCAGAACACTGTCTGATATAGTTTTAGAATATGAGCCCCCTAGATTGGAAGGCACTCAAAAGAGAACTAGGAAAGGGCTGCCTCCTCAAAGTAGAGTCGACCTTAATGACGTGGATGGAGTCAAGCTTTTGGGACCTTCATTTACTGATGTAGCATAATTCAAAATGAGAAGAAAGAGCTGTAAACATCCTTTAATAATCAGAACATTGAATGTACGAAGTATGGATCTAGAAAAACTGGAAATCATCAGAAACGAAATGGAACACATAAACATCGATATCCTAGGCACTAGTGAGTTGAAATGGACTGGTGTTGGACATTTTGAATAAGACAATCATATGGTCTACTATGCCAGGAATGACAACTTGAAGAGGAATGGCATTGCATTCATGGTCAAAAAGAACATTTCAAGATCTATCCTGAAGTACAACACTGTCAGTGATAGGATAATATCCATAAGCCTACAAGCAAGACCAGTTAATATGGCTATTATTCAAATTTACACACCAACCACTAAGGCCAAAGATAAAGAAATTGAAGATTTTTACCAACTTCTGCATTCTGAAATGGATTGAACGTGCAATTAGGATGCATCGAAAATTACTGGTGATTGGAATGCAAAAGCTGGAAACAAAGAAGAAGGATGGGTAGTTGGAAAATATAGCCTTGGTGATAGAAACAATGCCAGAGATCCATGACAGAATTTTGCAAGACCAATGACTTCTTCAATTCAAATACGTTTTACAACAATATAAATGGCGACTATACACGTGGACCTCACCAGATGGAATACACAGGAATCAAATCAACTACTTCTGTGGAAAGAGATAATAGAAAAGCTCCGTATCATCAGTCAGAACAAGGCCAGGGGCCAACTGGGGAAAAGACCATCAATTACTCATATGCAAGTTCAAATTGAAGCTGGAGAAAATTAGAACAAGTCCATGAGAGCCAAAGTATCACCTTGAGTACATCCCACCTGAATTTAGAGACCATCTCAAGAATAGATTTGACGTGTTGAACAATAATGACTGAAGGCCAGAGGAGTTGTGGAATGATATCAAGGACATCATACATGAAGAAAGCAAGAAGTCATTAAAAAGACAAGAAAGAAAGAAAAGACCAAAATGGATGTCAGAAGAGACTTTGAAACTTGCTTTTAAATGTAGAGTAGCTAAAACAAAAAAGAAGAAATGATGAAGACAAAGAGTTGAACAGAGATTTCAAAGGGTGGCTCCAGAAGACAAAGTAAAGTATTATACTGACATATGCAAAGATCTATAGTTAGAAAACCAAAATGGAAGAATACACTCGGCATTTCTCAACCTGAAAGAACTGAAGAAAAAATTCAAGCTTCGAGTTACAATATTGAAGGATTCTACAGGGAAAATATTAAAAGGTGCAGGAAGCATCAAAAACAGATGAAGGAAATACACAGAGTTACTACAACAAATAGAATTGGTTGACGTTCAATCATCTCAGGAGGTAGCATATGATCAGGAACCAATGGTACTGAAGGAAGAGGTGCACTCACTGAAGGCATTGGCAAAAAACAAGGCTCCAGGAATTGACAGACTACTAATAAAGATGTTTTAACAAACAGTTGCAGCACTGGAAGTGCTCACTTGTCTATGCCAAGAAAATTGGAAAACATCCACCTGGCCAACCGACAGGAAGTGATCCATATTTATGCCTATTCCAAAGAAAGGTGATCCAACTGAATGTGGAAATTATCAAACAATATCATTAATATCACAGGCAAGCAAAATTTTGCTGAAGATAATGCAAAAGTAGTTGCAGCAGTACATAGACAGGGAACTGCCAGAAATTCAAGCCGGATTCAGAAGAGGACGTGGAACCAGGGATATCATTGCTGATATCAGATGGATCCTGGCAGAAAACAGAGACTACCAGAAAGATGATTATCTGTGTTTTACTGACTATGCAAAAGCATTCGACTGTTGATGATAACAAATTATGGATAACATTGTGAAGA
>NW_004444050.1:8114329-8164256 GCF_000243295.1 Trichechus manatus latirostris | reverse complement strand
ATGGATAACATTGTGAAGAATGGGAATTCCAGAACACTTAATTGTGCTCATGAGGAACCTGTACATAGATCAAGAAGCAGTCATTTGAACAGAATAAGAGGATGCTGCCTGGTTTAAACTCAGGAAATGTGTGTGTCAGGGTTGTATCCTTTCACCACAGTTATTCAATCTGTATTCTAAGCAAATAATCAGAGAAGCTGGACTATATGAAGAAGAACAGAGCATCAGGATTGGAGAAGGTTCATTAACAACCTGTGATATGCAGATGACACAACCTTGCTTGCTGAAAGGGAAGAGGACCTTGAAGCACTTACTGATGATGATCAAAGACTACAGCCTTCAGTATGGATTGCACCTCAACATAAAGAAAACAAAAATCCTCACAGTTGGACCAATAAGCAACATTGTGATCAACAGAGAAAGTGTTGAATTTGTCAAGAATTTTATTTTACTTGGATCCACAATCAACACTCATGGAAGCAGCAGTCAAGAAATCAAACTATGCATTGCACTGGCTAATCTGCTGCAAGTGACCTCTTTAAAGTGTTCAAAAGCAAAGATGTCACCTTGAAGACTAAGGTGCACCTGACCCAAGCCATGGTGTTTTCAATCGCCTCATACGCATGTGAAAGCTGGACAATGAATAAAGAAGACTGAAGAAGAATTGATGCCTTTGAATTATGGTGTTGGTGAAGAATATTGCATATACCATGGACTGTCAAAAGAACAAACAAATCTTAGAAGAAATACAGCCAGAATGTTCCTTAGAAGCTAGGATGAGAAGGCTATGTCTCACATACTTTGGACATGTTATTCAGAAGGATCAGTCCCCAAAGAAGGACATCATGCTTGGTAAAGCAGAGGGTCAGCAAAAAAGAAGACCCTCAACGAGATGAATTGGCACAGTGGTTGCAACGATAGGGTCAAGCATAAAAAAGATTGTGAGGATGGCACAGGACCGGACAATGTTTCTTTCTGTTTTACATAGCGTCACTATTAGTCGGAACCGACTCAATGGCACCTAACAACAATAACATTATCTCTATTTGCAGATGGTATTATCCTATGTATAGAAAATCTCAGAGTCCGTAAGAAAACTTCTAAAGCTAATAGAGGATTTTAGCAAAGTTGCGGGTTAGAAGGTCAACAAACAAAAATGAGTTTGGAATTATTCTTGACATTTGTCTCAACATTTATTAATTCATTCCATCATTTATATATACATAAATACCTATATATATATATTTATCAGTACAGACTCATGGATATTAATTTTATGCTCTGGGTTATAATTCAATACTACTTTAACTATTGTGATCTTAAAATTATTCCACTTTTGGCCGTTGGAAGCTTTTCAGTTGATTCTTGTACCCCTTTAGCATACCCCTATTGATGCATGTATGTTTCTTGTTTGTTTTGTTTCAGCACTTATTTACTTTCTGTTACTAGGAGATGCTCCAGAATCATTTTGTATATTTCCTTCCCCAGTTTTAGATACAGCCACTTCTCCAAGAAATACTGGCTGATTTTATTGGAAAATAGTATTAAAAATCAATAGGTGAGTTTGTGTGTGCTTGTTATTAATGGAGTGACATTTCTTTTAGACACTCCAGCTGATAGTGCAAAAAAAAAAAAATGTGTCTACACTAACCTGTGCATATTTCCACATCTGTATATCTCAATCTATACTCTGTTACTGTCTAGTCAATTCTGACTCATAGCAACCCTATAAGACAGAGTACATCTGCCCCACAGGGTTTCCAAGGAGTGGCTGGTGGATTCAAACTGCCGACCTTTTTTTTATCAGGTGAGCTTTTAACCACTACACCTCCAGGGTAGCCATCTATACCTACATTAAGTTACACATAGTTCTTAATTATGTCTTTAACTCTAAACCATTACCACATTATCCTAGCACCCTCCCCCCTTTAATAATCTGCAAATTTCCACTCTAAATGTGAGAAACATTGCTCCCAGATCTGCCATTCATTTACTTAATTGTTCACTTGCAGTATGCATATATAGAAGTATTAGTTTGTTAAACAATATAGCAGTGATAATCAATGATATTGACGAGAGTACAATACTTATGTGTAGTTTCTTTTGCCTTTAGTCTTACAGACTCCCCGCATTTAAAATTTACCTAGATAAGCACTCTATCCCTCTATGTCATTCGGTAAGGTTGTTTCATACATTGGTAACAAATTTGATTTTCTTGTTACAGTTTGCATTGCTTTCTAGTATCCCTAACCACTTATTTTTTTAATTTACATATATTAAGATTCACTCCCTGAGTTACACATTCTATAGGTTTTGACAAATGCGTCATTTCATGTATCCAACATTAAAGCATCATACAGAATCATTTATCATAGAGAATATTTTCTTCTTCTGTCTGGAACTTAAATCATTTTTCTTTCTCTTAGTTTCTTAGGGGAAATCTTAGATTACTGATTTTGGATCTTTATATGCATTCAGTGCTATAAATTTCCCTCTAAGCACTTTTCACTGCCATGCACAAATTTTGTTAAGTTGTATTTTTATTTGGTTCATTTTTTAAAATTTCTGTTGACATTTTTTCTTTGACCTATGTGTAACTCAAAGTTTGTTGTTTAATGTCTAAGTATTTTGCGAATATCCAGCTGTGTTTCTGTTATTAATTTCTAGTACCATTGTGATCTGAGAACATATCTTGTATAACTTATATTCTTTTAAATATTTTAGGGTTTGTTTCACATAACCGAAAGTGGTCTTTCTTGGTGAATGTTCCATGAGCGCTTGAGAAGAATGCATATTCCACTGTTATTGGATGATGTGTTCTATAAATACCAATTAGATCAATTTGATTGATGCTACTGTTCAGTTTAACTATATCCTTATTGATTTCCTGCCTGATTTATTTATCAAATATTGAAAGAGTAGTGTCAAAGTCTCCAACTATAGTAGTCAATTTGTCTATTTCTCCTTGTAGTTCTAAGAGTGTTTGCCTTATATATTTTGTTGTTAGGAATATACACATTAAGGATTGTTACATCCTTTTGGAGAATGTGTGCCTTCATCATTATATAATGCCTATATTTATACATGATAATTTTTCTGACTCTGAAATCTGCTTTGTCTAAGATTAATAGAGCTACCCCAGCTTTCTCTTGATTAGTATTAGCATAGTGTGTCTTTCTCTATCCATTTACTTTTAGCTTATCTGTGTATTTGTATTTAAAGTAGGTTTCTTGTAGACATGTAGTTAGAGCTTGTTTTTTCAGTCCACTTTGACAGTCTGCATATTTCAGGTGGTGTATTTAGACTATCCACATTTAGAATGATTATTGATATAGTTCGGTTAATACCTACTATGTTTGTAACTGTTTTCTATTTATTGTACTTTAAAAAAAATTTCTCTTCATTTTCTACCTTCTCAGCTTTTAATTGAGCAATTCATATGATTCCATTTTATCTCCTGTCTTAGCATATCAATTTAAAAACATTTTAGTGGTTAACCTAGAGCTGGCCATATACATTTACAACTAACCTAAGTCCATTTTCAAATATCACTCTACTGCCTCACAGGTAATGGAGGTATTCATAACGGAGTATTTCTAATTTCTCCCATCTATCCCTTAAAACATTGCTGTCATTTATTTTACTCACCCTTATGCTATAATCATGGAGCCCTGGTGGCACAGTGGTTAAGAGTTTGGCTGCTAACCAAAGGTCGGCATTTAGAATCCACCAGCCACTTCTTGGAATCCTATGGGGCAGTTCTACTCTGTCCTATAGGGTCGCTACGAGTCAGAATCCACTCGATGGCAATGGGTTTTGGTTTATGCTGTAATCACTCAATATATTGTTACTGATATTAATAATTATCTAGTAAATTAATATAAATAAATATTTTAAAAATCCTTTATATATTTCTCTTCCAAAGCTTTTCCTTTCTTTATCTAAATCTGAGTTTTCGACCTATATTATTTTCCTTCTTTTTGAAGAACCTGTTTAACATTTCTTACAAAGCAGGTATACTGTCAAAAATTTTCCGCAATTTTTGTTTGTCTGATAAAGTATTTCTCCTCCACTTTTGAAGAATAATATCACTGGTATAAAACTGTAGGTGGGTGGGGTTTTGTTTTTGTTTTTAACACTTGAACTGTTTCATTCTACTCTCTTCTTGCTTCTAGTGTTTATGACAAGAGGTCCAATTTAGTTCTTATCCTTGTTTCTCCATGGGTAAAGTGCACCTTCCTCTGGTTTTCTTTCAAGATGTTCTCTTTGTCTTTGAAATTCTGCAGTTTAAATATGATATGTGGAGCTCTGATGGTGCAGTGGTGAAGAGCTATGGCTGTTAACCAAAAAGGTCAGCAGTTCAAATCCACCAGCCGTTCTTTGAAAACCCTATGTCACAGTTCTGCTCTGTCCTATAGGGTCATTATGAGTCAAAATCTACTTGACAACAACAGGTTTTTCACATGTAGATACTTTGGTATTTATCTTGTTTGGTTTTCTCTAAGCTTTCTGGATCTGTGATATGGTTTCTGTCATTATTTTACAAAATTTTAGTCATTATTGCTTCAAATATGTCTTGCTTCTTTTTCTCATTCTTCTCATTCGGTATTTCAATTATGCATGCATTACATCTTTTTAACTTGTTCCACAGTTCTTGGATAGTCTGTTCTTTTTCTTGTTTTTTTTTTTTTTTTTTTGGTTATTTTGTTTTGTTTTTGTCTTTCCATTTCAATTTGAGACGCTTCTATTGACGTATCTTCAAGCTCACTTTTTCTTTCTTAGCTGTGTTCAGTCTGTTGATGATCCCTTCGTTTCTCTAACAGCATTTTTTTTTATTTCTAGCATTTCCTATTGAATCTTTCTTAGAGCTCCCTCATCTCTGCTTGCATTACCCACCTGTTCTTTCATGTTTTCTACTTTTTCTATTAAAAAGGGGGATGCATTTTATAATATTATGATTAAATCTAGGTGTTTTAATGGACCTAAGTCCCTGGGTTGTGACTTTCAGAAGATTTTCTTACCTTTTTCTCCCCTCAGGTAAGACAGAAAAGCTACAAGGTGCATGTGCTGGCTAATCACTCTTCCCCCAGGAACATAAGGTTCTGATAAAGTAGTTTCTGTTTGAGAAAAGCCTATTTTTATGAAGAACCCTCTGGAAATATTTCAAAAAATTGCTGTTTCCCTCTAAATACACAAAACATGAAGGGATTAGTCTTGGATCTTTACCTTGATAATCTTGTGGGGTTCTTGGGGATAAAACAAAGGCAAGTGCCCCCTCCAAGACTCTCAAGCTAATGCAACTCAGCCTCCAGAAATTCATCAAAATTATCATTTAAGTGTTCACCATCTAGGACTTTATTGGCTTCTTCTCCAGTAAGACAATTTCTCCTATTGATTTTCTGTCTTTAACTGTGTCTCCAGATTCTGGAGTGGTGGTTCCCCCTGCAAACAGTTGTCTCAGGGGTCTAAGAAAAGTCATTTATTTTGTTTATTTAGATTTTGTGTTGCTGTAAGGATGGGAGTGACAACTTTCAAGCTTTTTACATATAAGATACGAAACCAGAAGTCTCTAATTTTTAAAAATATGGTCCTAAATTACTTCTTTCCTGATTTGCCTTTTTCCACAATAATAATTCTTTCAAAGTCTATGGCTGTTCTTCATCTCGTCATCTTCTTATGTCAAAGTGTTAACATTCCCTGGCTTTTTGCTTAGAACTTCATTTCTTTTTTCCTTCTTTCCTCTCTCTTCCTTTCTCCCTGCCTCTTCTCATCCCTTTTTGATACCAGTACATTACTTAATATGCTTCAGGTACATATATTGTAACCTGGCACACATTGGAAGTATCATGTATTTTAACCCTATAAGAATTTTAAGGTTCATGTATCCTAACCCTATATCTTCATTTTTCCATGAAGAAAGTTAATGACAGGCATGTTAAGTACATGTAACTAGTTGTCCATTTTCACATTAGCAGGGTCAGATAATCTTTCCTAAGAACAACCAGTGATGTAAACCCTAGTTACTGCCAAGCATATGGAAATACATCATTGGTTGGAGTGCCAGACTCATAGTTACAGAATAAATTTGACAAAATATTTTGGAAGATGTCTTTTCCCCATAGGAAACAGAAAGAGGAACAAAAGGAGATTTACCTAGGTTTTGAATGTCTTGCATTCTCTTACTAAAAAACCTCAAGTAATCCCTCCTTTAATTGTCTATGAGTCTTCTACTGCTCTGGGACTCACCACATCAGGATGTGAAATACTGCTAGCGTTGCACTTAGTTTTAAGGTATCACTACTCTCTCCACATATTCCTAATTGTCTTTGACTGATGTTTTACTCTTTCAAAGAAATCATGTGGGCTTCTAAGAAGAAAGATCTATGATATCCTTCACTTCACTATACTGATGCTGATATTTTATGGATTGCTTTGCCAATATCAAGGATATTCCTTTTCTCACACCAAGTGTTAACTCGATTAATTAGTTAATTGATTTGACTGTAAGCAAAGATGTCAGTATTATAAAAGAAAACATCAGTCTATATTTGTGCTCAATCCAAAAGCTTTCCTAAATGTTTTACTGAAGTTAAAAACAGTTAGGATATATTACAAACAATGTTGTTTCATCTTTGAGGACATTAGCTTTCTTTCTATTTTAATTCAAATTTCTCAACATTGAAGACTCATATTAGGTAGAGTGGTCAGAGAAGACTTTACTCAAGTTTAAGCTCCAAATGTAAAGCCTGGTCACCTTCATTTATGTTGCTGTTATTAGGTACTGTAGAGTCCATTCCAACTCATAGTGACCCCGTGTGACAGAGTAGAACTGACCAGTAGGGTTTTATTTACGGTAATCTTTATGAGAGTGGATCATCAGATCTTTCTCCCACGGATGCACTGAGTGGGTTCAAACCATCAAAGTTTCAATTAGTAGCTAAGTGCTTAACTATTGTGCCACCAGGACTCCTCTTCATCTACAGCCATGGTGATATAACAGATCATATTACCTGCAATATTTTCTTTCTCCTCTGGAGCACTGTGTCAGGCATCATTATTTCTCACAGAAGAAAGTATCAAGAACACATAATTTCTCAGAACAAAACCAACATATCACACTCAGCAGAAGAACTCTTGCTTTCTTTCCTGTCTGTAACTGTTTCTTTGGGGATTGGAATGTCCCAGCACTAGTGGACATACTCTACCAAGATTAATGAGAGCTTAACAAGTAGGTAATTTTTCAGCTGAGGGAAAATTTGTTAAAAAGTTGTTGCCACTTATCTTTCTCTGAGAGGTAGGATTTTCCAAGAATCTCCCGACATGAGAGAATGATCTTTCTAAAATTCACTTCTTTTAGCATCACACTCCTCCCACAGTTCCTTAATTGGCCTAAAGAGTAAGACTGTGTCTACAGACTTTACTTCTGGCTGACATCACCTGGCAGGATTATCCCCTGCTGAACTGTCCAGTTTCACACTGCCTCTATCATGTCATGAAATTTTTGTTCCAAACACATAAAATATGTTCCTTCTGTTAACTAAAAATATCATAACTCTGTACTCTCAGAAGTTATTACCTTTATCTTGAAAATTTTCAATATTTCACCATACGCCTAGCTACTGTTGCTCAAACATCCAGATTTCACATAAGTGAAGCATATTTTCACATATACTTCTTGCTTTAGGACTCACTCCTCTGTTTATCATACACATAATCAATATAATATGTTAAGGGTATTTCTACCATAACCTTTATCACTAAGTGTTGTGATATTGTAATTTTGCTCTGTGAATTTCTTAAGAGAAGGAATAAAACATCTAAATGTAAGAAATATATAAAAGTACATAGGATAATACACTAAAAGTTCATGAAGACACTTTTAAGAATTTATTATTGTAACATTTTTATTTCAGGTATTTTTATTAGAGTTAAAATAATTTTAGACAAGTTGACACCTTCTTTTTTCACCTCGTCAGTTCAGTTTCTCTCCGTATCTTCTCATAGGCAAAAGTATCCTGAATTTGTATATCCATGTATCCTTCTATTCCATGTTGTTTATTACTTTTACATAACTGCGCACACACACATACGCACATATGCACACACTCCTGGACGTAAACCCTAGATAAACTTTTGTGTAGAGTTGCAGAAAGAGACATGCAAAGGATGTTTATTCACCATAGTACTATTTGTAGAAGCACGTATTGTTGGAAAATTTGGTGTCTCTACCTAAGTGAATGAAAAAGTCAAATGTGCTATATACATAAAATACAACACCATCCAGTAAAATGAATGAAGGCTGCGCATACCTAACTGGAAAATCATAGAAACATAATATTGAGTGAAAAAATGAGGAATAGAATTATATTCATAACATGAGACAGTGTAAACTCGAAACATATAAAAAGCATGGCTATGCATTCTAAATGAATAAACATATATGAAAAAATGTATGAGAGATAAATTGAAATTATAAACATTAAGTACACAAAACAACACCAAGCCATAAAACAAAACAAGACTAATGAGGCACAGCAGTCCAGGGGCAAGGACTAGAAGTCAGAAGGGGATAGGAAAGCTGGTGATAGGGAACCCAAGGTTGAGTAAGGATAGTGTAGATGTGTTGTGAGGTTGTTAACCATTGTCATAGGGCAACATGTGTAAACTGTTTAATGAGAAACTATTTTGATCTGTAAACCTTCGTCTAAAGTGAGAATAGCAGCACAATTGGAAGAGCGTAGTCGATGTCACTGAACTGTGCATGTAGAAATTTTTGAAATGGTGTATCTTTGGCCATGTATATTTTCACCAAAAAAAAAAAAAAGTCGAGAAGGGAGAGGGTTGACATGTTGTGGGGTTGTTAACCAATGTCATAAAACAATAAGTGTACTACTGTTTCATGAGAAACTATTTGTTCTGTAAACCTTCACCTGAAGTACAATAAAAAAAAAATTAAAAAATATGTATAATTTAGGATACGAACAGTGGAGCATTTTTTCTGGAATAGCCCAAAGCAGGGAAGGGCGAAATGTAAGGGTGTTGCAGCATGGAGACCCACAAGAAAAGCCAAAAGGACACTGAGGGGTTTATATGCAGACATGGTATCGAAGCCACTAAGAGGATAAAACAGGAGCATTCAGAAACCTGTGACATCACGTTAAATGCAATTAAAAGATCCCTGGGTTGTCGTTATAGTTGTTTACCCAAAGTGAACACAGCACTCCTTGAAAGACATGGTTGCATTGGATACAGAAAGTTCTGAATGATTCCTAATATAATAAAACAAAGAAATATACTTTAAAAGTATCAGGTTACCAAGCTATATAAACTTTGAAATAAATCCAACAAAAAAATGAAGTTTTAATTTAAAAAGACTGTCTTTCATAAAAAGTAAGTTTTCAGAAAATCTGCACTGTGATAAATGAATGTTGTCAATTATCCTTCATGTCAAGTCCATAAACTAGGAAATCATAAGAAAACGGTCAAACAGAATTTGTCGTGGAAAATAGGGTTTGAAATTAGATCTGAGAAAAATAAAAGATGGATAGGAATTAGACCTTCCCATGTTTTTGTTTGTGAGTGCACTTAACCTTTATTGAAATTGTCAGAGAAGAAAACTTGTTTTGAAATGTTGAATTTAAATACGTAACTATAAGACAAAATTGTTTAAATGAAGACTTTAAAATACATGGGTTCATCTATTTTCAATACTTACACAAACTCTAAAGTATAACAAACGTGACAATTGAGTAGATGAATAAAATCTGTTCATATTATAAGTATGTGAAAACTCACAAAGAATGTGTGTGTATGTGATAAATTTACTGAAAGAACCTCAGAGTTTTAACGTTATTAGTTACTCAGGTTATATTGATGGATGTATTTTCTAGAGATGACATTTCACTCTCTGATCCTAGTTCTTACAAGGGTCATACACACACCTACCCTCAACAACTTAGAAATAAGAAAAAACAAAAAACAAACAAAAAAACCTCCTTCAGATAATTGAATGGTAGATCATGCAAATAATCAAATCGTAAATATTTATACTTGGCTTATGAAGACAGAGTAGTTTAGAGACTAGATCAAGACTAGCACTTAATCTAACAGATCAATGTAAAGAAATAATATATCAGATAGAAGGGGGAGTATTGTCAGCTGGAAAACATAAAACAATTATCATCGAGGCAACCCACGCAAACACCCTCTTGGAAAGATGTTGCTCTTGAAAATCAGACACAAATATCCCCAATTCTTCAGTATCCGTGTGGTGAAAATAGTTGCATCAGATTTTCAGAATGTGATACTATAACTCTTTAAATTGTGTAAAAATAGCCTTTTTTGATTTGAGCTATTACTACTAAACAAAGTCATGATGGGTTGCCTCTGGGTATATCTATAATGAAAGAATGTATTGGCCAGGTCATTATAAAAAGGTTACCTGCTCATCTTTTCAATTTTTAATTGAAGCAAATTAATAAACTGGCATGCAAGTTTATGTAATTCCATTTAAACATAGTTTCTATATCATAAATCAGTGTCTTTAAAAAATGAAATACTTCAGAGCTCTGACATGATCTAGTGTTTGGACCCATAGTGTTTGACAGTAGTAAATTCACTTATGACATTTTGTGAGACTATAAGACATGTAGCCAGATGGTGTTACTTCTGGTAACACACCTAAATCACTCTGCCTCCAAATTTCTACAATTGTAATTGGGTGTCTATATATCTGATGGATTAAATGGAATTTTCATGACATTGTAGATAATAGAATACAGAATTGTTCCATAGAAACTGAACCCAAATGTAACCTCATGAGTAAAATGAATTAATTAACCGAACTATGAAATATATTTCATCAAGTACTAATAAAATCAATACAATATCAGATGCAGCATGAGAAATCTAGCCCATAATCCATTCAAGTTCACCAGTATAAAATCCCACATAGAGATACAGATATGAAAATAATGCCTACAGGTACTGGGAAGGAGAATATTAAATCTAATGTTATTTTCTAGATTACATGTCTTGATGACACACTTGGGAAATGTGTTCTATGAAATATTAATAATTCTTTCAATTATTTGCTATTTCAAGAACTTATATTACTTTCACAGGTCTTATCAGACTATTCAGGGAGAGAATATATTAAGATAAAAGATACGATGAAAGTAATAACATTTTCATAAATCTGATTTATAAATCTCATAAAAACCTGGAAATAGACCCTAAATTTTTGCCATATCATTTATAGATAGCCGTGCTACTTTAAATGAAATTTGTATAGTCTCATTCTTCCCTAATTTTTTTTTTTTTTTTGGTTTTTTTAGATCAGTAGTTCTGGGTATTAAGAATTCATTTTTCTAGACAGCTTCTTTAGTATCTGATGTAGCTGTGAAAATCCATTTCAAATATCAGGATTTGGTATGGTATATTCAATAATTCACTTTAACCATTTATGCACTGAACCTTGAAATTACGGTTGTGTTGTAGGACAACACCAAATGTTAGAAGAGAGAAATGGAAAACAACAGATTTGATTATTTCTTTAGCAATCATGGGCTCAACTTGTGGAATTTACTCACTGGTCTGGACTTTGCTTTCTCCTTGAGACATCTTATATATGTTTTCTAAGCTGTGGCTACTATCGTAGATGGCTCAATGTGTTCCCAACTAACTTTGTATGAACCCTGGTGGTCTATACCCATAAATGTGTGCTATAGGTCGCAATATAGAACACACTGGACAATGATTTCAGGGTGGCACTTTCTCTGTGTTTTCTAAGAAAACAACATTTATTAAAAATGATGTTCTTAGTCATGCATTGTTATAGATGTGGGTGCAAATATGACTAAGAGAGACGTGGTCTCTTCCCTTAGAGTTTGATAGCATAGCTTGTTGTGCTTTACAGAAACAGGAGCAAAACCATAGCTTCTCAAGAATAAAGGAAAACATACCAAGAATAAACACACCAAAAATGAATCAGGGCAAAAAAAAAAAAGCATATGTGAATCCATAAAAACGGAATATTTTGAGACCAAATATCCTTTACAGCATTAAAAATATCATCTCCCGTAACAAAGAAAATGTAAAAAATAACAATATAAACAAAATAATAATGATCATGCATTAAAAACAAACAAAGGCTTGCTTTATGGCCTAATATGTGGTCTATTCTGGAGAACGTTCCATACTTGGCTGCTGTTGGGTGGAGTGTTCATTCCGTATATGTCTATGAGATCAAGTTGGCTGATTGTAGCATTTAGCTTTTCGGTGTCTTTATTGAGCTTCTTTCTGGATGTTCTGTCCTGCACTGCAGTAGTGTGTTGAAGTCTCCTACTACTATTGTGGAGCAGTCTCTCTCTCTTTTCAGTGATGTTAGAGTTTGTTTTATGTATTTTGGAGCCCTGTCGTTGGCTGCATAAATATTTATTATAGTTATACCTTCCTCGTGTATTGACCCTTTAATCATTATGTAGTGTCCTTCAGTATCCTTTGTGGTGGATTTTACTTTAAAGTCTATTTTGTCAGAGATTAATATTGCCACTCTTGCTCTTTTTTGAGTGTTGTTTGCTTGATATACTTTTTTCCATCCTTTGAGTTTTAGTTTGTTTGTGTCTTTAAGTCTAAGGTATGTCTCTTGTAGACAGCATATAGAAGGATCATGTTTTTTTATCCAGTCTGCCACTCTGTCTCTTTATTGGTGCATTTAGTCCATTTACATTCAGTGTACTTATTGATAGGTATGAGTTTAGTGCTGTCATTTTGATGTCTTTTTTTGTGTGTTGTTCACAGTTTCTTATTTCCACTTAATTTTCTGTGCAGAGTCATTTTTCTTTATGTATTCATTTTCATCTTTTTCATTGTTGTAGATGTTGTGTTTGCTGAGTCTTTATATTTTTCTAGTTTTTTATTTTGACTTGTAGGATTGTTAGTTTCCTTTGTAGTTACCTTAATATTCATCCTTATTTTTCTAAGTTTATACCAGTCTTTTATTTCTTTATATCACCTTGACTTCCTCTCCATATGAAAAATCTATGTCTACATTTTTTAAGTCCCTCGTTTTTGTTTAAATGTTGTCATCTTTTACATATTGACATCTGTTTCCCTATTTCAGTGTTTTAGCTTTGATTTACTTTTGTGACTTCCCTCTCTGGGTTGATATCTGCTTGCTCTGTCCTGTTTTCTAGTCTTGGGTTGTTATCTGATGTTACTGATTTTCTAACTGGAAGACTCCCTTTAGTATTTCTTGTAATTTGGTTTGGTCTTTGCAAAATTCCCTAAACTTCTGTTTATCTGGAAATGCCCTAATTTTACCATCAATTTGAGAGACAGTTTTGCTGGCTGTATAATTCTTGGCTGGCAGTTTTTTTCCTTCAAGGCTTTATACATGTCATCCCATTGCCTTCTTGCCTGCATGGTTTCTGCTGAGTAGTCCGAGTTTATTCTTATTGACTCTTCCTTGTAGATGACTTTTTGTTTATCTCTAGCCACTCTTAAAACTCTCTCTTTATCTTTGGTTTTGCAAGTTTGAGTATAATATGTCTTGGTGACTTTCTTTTGGGATCTACCTTATGTGGGGTTCGATAAGCATCTTGCACAGATATCTTGTCATCTTTCATGATATCAGGGAAGTTTTCTGCCAACAAATCTTCAACAATTCTCTGTGTATTTTCTGTTATCCCCACCACCACCCCATTCTGGTACTCCAATTACTCACAGGTTATTCCTCTTGATAGAGTCCCGTATAATTGTTAGGATTTCTTCATTTTTTTTAAATCCTTTTATCTGATTTTTCCTCAGATAAGTTGGTGTCAAGTGCTTTATCTTCAATCTCACTAATTCTAACTTACATTGCCTCAATTCTGCTCCTATGACTTTCTATTAAGTTTTCCAATTCTGAAATTTTATTGTTAATCCTCTAGATTTCTGATTGCTGTCTTTCTATCGATTCTTGCAGCCTGTTAAATTTGTCATTATGCTCTTCTCTAAGCTTTTTAGTTTCCTTTATTGTGTGTTCTGCATTTTGCTTAATTTCCTTCCTAATTTCTTGAAGAGTTTTGTATATTAATCTTTTGTATTCTGCCTCCGGTAATTCCAAGAAATTTTCCTCCTCTGGAAAATTTCTAGATTCTTTATTTTGGGAGCTTGCTGAAGCCATCATGGATTGCCTCTTTATGTGATTTGATATTGACTGTTGTCTCTGAGCCATCAATAAGTTATTATATTTATTTATTTTATGTTTGCTTACTGTGTCCTAGCTTCTTGTTTTGTTTTAATATGCCCAAATACGCTGCTCGTATGAGCTAGTTTGATTATTGGCACCTTTGAATCTCTAATGTCCTGTCACCAAGTGGTTAGATCTGTTACTAGGTATGTGAGCTCAGGAGTGTGCTCACTCCTCCTGTATGGATTCAGCTCAGGTGCTCAGGTCGATAGCCACCAAGTGTGTGGTGTAGGCTCTCACTTACAGTCCTAGACAGGCATGGGTGATTGGTGTAGGCCCAGGTATCTGGCTGCAGCAGGGGGACACACCCTGAGCAAGGCAGAAGGCTGACAGCTGCACCCAAGTGGTCCAGGAGGAAGGTATGTCCCTGTTCTCTACAACACGTAGACAGGTGGGTTTTGCAGCCAGACTATGAGTACCTAATGTTGTTGGCTGTAAGGACTGGGGGGCACGTCTTATTCATGGGCCCCTATTGCAGGTGGCTAGGTGACATGGGTGGAGCCACCAGTCCTCAGACCCCCGATGTGGGTAGGTGAAGACCCTGCTTAATGGGCAGATCAGTGTCAAATATCAAGAATCTGCCTCTTCACAGCTGAAACAGTTGAAGTTAGAGTTTTGGTATATACCCTGTTGTACTGTGGTAATGAGGACCTACACTGTTGAGATGGGCCCACACAAGTCTATGCAGGGGGAAAGGCACTCAAAGTCCATGGAACCCTTATGCCTGTGCCTTGGCAAAGGAGCAGTGTCTACCCTGGGTTCCTGGCTTAGGGGAACCAGCAGTTTATATTTTCCCCTCTTTGTTAGTTTGTTTACTCTCCAAGGCAGGGAGAATGGCTCAGGGTGTGTGGTGGATCCTACTTCCGGCCCAGGGGACTCGGCAATTGCCGAAACCAGTCCGGGACCCAGTGTAGAGCAGGAAGCAGGGAGGTAAATGGGAGAGTGGTTTTCCTTAAGGGGGGTGTTTTTGATCCACACCTTAAGCCATATGCAAGTGCTTAACTTTCATGGAGGGTTGCTTCTCACTGGTTCTGGGTGGCTGCGTAGACTCTCTGGTGCTGGGTTTCTCCTGGTGTGGAAAACGTGCCTCCTGAGCAAGGCTGCTTGCCTGCCTCATCACTCACCCCAAGCTGATCAGGCTGGAAGGGCTCAGGCTCTTGCCAGGTCAGGTCTGGCTACTCCTTGCTGCTTCCGAACCATCTCTCCCTCCCCCTGCCACTCAGTCCAGTTCCTCAACTCTGCCTTTGATGTTCAGGGCTCCCAGATTGCCATATATAATCGAATCACTTGGTTTTTTTTGGTCTTTATTGTAGGAGGGTCCACCAGAAGTGCCTGACTACTCTGCCATCTTGGCCCTGCCTCCAAGATGTTGATTTTTAATTTACTAGGTGACCATAATAACTTGATTTTTATTTATTTTATTTTTCTTTGTACTTCCCATTAATCACTTTATTATTTGGTTAAAGAGAAAATATGTTAAAAACAGTGAGGTCGACATAGATGACCTTGAAAACATTATGCTGGTGAAATAAGTCAATCACAAAAGGACAAATATTGCATGATCTCACTTATATTAATTACCTTGTACAGGCAAATGTATAGAGATCAGAGTTTATTAATGGTTACCAGGGCTGGAAATGAGGCAGAAAGGAGAGGGAGAGGAGGTGCCATTGATTAGGAAGCACTGAGTTTCTGTTTATGGTGACAGAAAATTTGGCAATTGATATTGGTGATGGTTGCACAACATGATTGATGTAATTGTTATTACTGAATTGTACATAATAGACAATTTGCCAATTCAATATTTTTCATGTATACAATTCAGTAAGAACAATAATTTTAAAAAGGTGGAATCTAATATGGCAACAATATCCAGCAGACTCCTGATCTCTTGGTCAATTTCACTGGCTTGTCCTTCTAGCTAGCATCTCTTTGTGACCTTTGCTAATGAGTTTAACGTAAGTCCCATTCAACCTTTGTAGCTCTTAACTGCCCAAAGGTATAGACAATTCCATTTCCACCCACAGGTTCCAGGTGGCTTTGACAAATGAAAGCCAATCACTGAATACACAAGGATCTCCAAGTATCACTCCTTGGAAAGATATTTTTGTTTATTTTAATAGATGAAAGATAGATGATAAATAGATAAAAACACAAACCAAACTCGTTGCTGTCAAGTCAATTCGGAATCATGGTGACCCCATGTTTGTCAGAATAGAATTGTGCTTTCATTGGCTATAATCTTACAGAAATAAGTTACCAGACCCTTCTTCTGCAACACCACTGGGTGGATTTGAAACATCAACCTTTTGGTTAGTAGCTGAGTACAAACTGCACCACCAGGGACTTAAATAGATAATAGCTATAGATAAATATAGATACATGTGCATATATGGCTTAGTATATATGTATATTCCTAGCTCTATCCCCTGTGGAGACCTAGAAGCAGGGACACCCTGGTAGCAACACACACACCCAATGTCCATATTTACTTTCTAAATACCATTATTCAATAAAACAAACCAGGGCTTCCTAGAAAAATGGGTAACCCTAGGACTAAGGCAGGAAAAACACAAGATGAGATGGATTATCCTACAGTGCTAGAAAGTAATAAAACACTTAAAAAAAAATAACGTAAAAGATGAGGACATGTCTAAAGGAAACAGGGACACCTGAAAGAGCTCTCAATAACCATTGTATCATAAACCGAAGAATAAAATAATTATCCTTGAGTCCATATTAATATAAATAACTGATTCAGTGATTAATAAATGAGGGAGAAGGGACAAATATCGTTACAGAAGAATTACAAGTAATAAATATAGAAGAATTAGGGAAACAGAAAATCACTGCTATATTATCATAGAAATAATTAATGCAGGTCAAATCCATGGATGACTACCAAAATTAATGGACAAATATTAAAAACAAATAGCCTAAAACTATCCCCTGAAAATATATACTAATTACCGAACCCCAAACCCACTCCCATCGAGTCAATTCCAAATTATAGCGACCCTATAGGGCAGAGTAGAACTGCCCCATAGGGTTTCCAAGGCTATAAATCTTTATGGAAGCAGACTGTCACATCTTTCTCCCATGGAGTGCCTGATGGGTTCCAACCACCGACCTTTCGGTTGGCAGCTGAGCACTTTAACCACTGCACCAACAGGACTGCTTATAGTAATCACTGTGGTGGTTTTAACATGTGACCCTGAATTCTCTGATGGCAGGACATAATTTGCTTCTAATCAACAGAATGTGGAAAGAGAAAAAATAGTAACTTTAGAGGAGAATTCCGTCAGACATCACCTGAACTGAGTGATAAAGGCTAGCTTGTACCCTCTGATATGATACTGTGAGAAGGATGCTTCACCTCTATATTATCCTTCCCCCCCAAAAAAGTATAATCCCAACCTAATTATCAGAAAGCATTAAATTTAAATTAAGAATATTTTTCAAAATACCTGAATACAACTCTTCAAAAGTACCACAGTCACAGAAAATAAGGACAGATCTGGAAACTGTCACAGGCTGGAGGAATGTAAGGAGAACTGATGACTAAATGCCATGTGGGATCCTAGATTGGATCCTGAAACAGAAATGTGAACATTAGTGGAAAAACAGGTGAAGTGGTCTATGGTTTAGTTAGATTTAATGAAAAAAACATCTTTTGCAGAAAATGAAAAATATTTAATATTTCCATTTCCAGAATTGTGTGTAGAACTAGTTTGCCACTTTAGACCTTATATGTAACCAAACTTCAAGGTCAAACTAAAGTTCAAATAAAAATAAACTCTACTTTTTTTTTAAAAAAAAAAAAAAAGCTTAATTAAAAAAATATACGTGTTCAACACATCTCTTAATGAGCTTTACATATTAGAGTCTACAGTTTAAAAATTATCACAGCATTGGCCACACATCAATGGAATTTAGAAAATAAGCCAAAATATTTTCTAAAGCAGGAATCCCAGGAAAGATTCTGTTCCCTGAACGCAGCCTTCAGGGTTGCCATAGACCATTGCCATATCTCAGTAACATCTGAAAGAATCCAGGATGAGCCCCTCTTCATTGCTCCCTTAAACTTGAATGCAGCCAGGCAGGTGATTCTTACCTAGGCCCAACCATAATAATTTAAAGGTACAAGCTAAGACTGATATGTGGTAAATGTGAAGCCCCATGACATTGCAATTTAAAGGCATAAAATATTGCTCTATCCATCAATGTCTTAAAAAGCTCTGACTCTACCTCAGTCTTACCTGTAATATGAAGCCAGCCTGTACCTATGTGGTTCAAGGTCAAACTACAGCAGTCTGTGCTTGTAAAACCACTGCCAATGTCTGAGAAATCCTCATAGCCCCACATCTCTACCTCTATGAAAACAGTTACTCACATTTGGGCAAAGCTACCATAAATGGCAGTGACCTGCCAAGGCAAAAAAAACATCCCAAGAATTTACTTAAGCTCATAATAGATAATATACAGGAAAACACCAAACTTAGGTAAAACTCTGTTTTGATAATTCCAAAACAATTGCCCACTGTGGCCAGTCTTAGTTACCTAGTGCTGCTGTAACAGAAATACTGCAAGTGGGTGGCTTTAACGAACAGAAATGTATTTTCTCACAGTTTAGGAGGCTAGAAGCCCAAATTCAGGGCACTAACTCTAGGAGAAGGTCTCTCTCTGTTTGCTCTGGGGGAAAATCCTTGTCTCAGCTTCTCTAGTGTTCTTCTCAGTGTTCCACGGTTCCTTGAGGATCTCCATATGACATCTATCTTTCCCCTTTTGTGTTTGCTTTTTAAATCTCAAAAGTAATTAGGTTTAAGCTCTACCCTACACTGATATTGTGTATACACATGTCTTACACTGACACCTATTTCCAAATGGTATTACATCAATAAGTATAGGGATTAGGATTCCAACACACAGTTTTGGGGGACACAATTCAATCCATAACAGCCACTTTTTAAGGACTGATCCACAACAATTCAACTGAGAGAGTGCGTTTACCATCCCTGGGATACCCTTTCTGGTCATGGTGCCTGGTGCCTGCCCAAGCAACAGTGGTGCCTAACACTGGATCCCACACCCTCTACTCTTCTTTCCCCACCTCTCCACATTGGATGTTCTTTTTGGTTTACAATCTGATACTCATCCACTATGCTCTGAACACAGCTCAGACCTCTCACATACTGAATGCAAGTCTTCTTTCCATACTATCCTTGCCCTCTTGGTAAACTCGCATTCAAAGTTCTAAATCCATAAGTCCCTGTGCTCCTGATGGTCTGCTCCCCAAACTCTGCTTTCCAAGAGAAGAAACAGCTTTGCTACTTCTAACACACAAACTGTTTTCCTACATTCTAGATGGAATAATGGAGATACCTTACCTTACTTTTTTGTTCAAAAAATGGCAGGTATCCATGTGATTCTTCTATGAACAAAGAGTATCCTCTGCCTGGACTGGTAGATAATTCATATCATAATAACAAACAAAACACAACATAATAAATTAACAATGACAACAACTTTAAAAGACCACCCACACTGCTGAAAGATAAGAGCCTTGGCCAGTCCCTGAGAGGTGGAGCACTATTCAGATACGATACCTATCCAGTAGCCTACCAGAAAGATGCACCTCACCTTTGTTGTCCATTTCTTAATTCTATGTAGTCTCCGTTATCTTCTTGACTCTGTTCCCTCTTCTCTTAAGGTCTTCCTCTCTGAATGCTCCCACCAGTATTGCTTCTGCTTCTCCCACTCCCTACTGCCCTTCCTGACTATTGAATTTCCTTTGTTCTTGGTGTATCCATTGTTATAGCCACCACATGACATTTTTTAACCATGTCTGTTGGTTTCTAAGCACTGTTGTCACTATTGTCTAAGTGTCTCTGAGCTTCACATCTAAACTTCATCTGAACCTATTTTATCCAGAGCTCAAATACTCAGACTGAGCAGAGTTGTCATGACAGTCTCGTGTCTCATTGCGTATGGATTGACCAGTCTACATATACTGGTGTTAGTGCAAGTGTTATTCCATGGTTCATTCAATCCTGGCCATAGCTGCAGGGTTACATGACAGGTTCTTTACTCAGAAGCAGCTATGAGCATATGACTACTCAGAACTTCCTGCTCTTTTCAGTTCATTATCTTCTTCCATTGGTCCTTCTTAACTTATAATGTTTCCTGTGATGTAGGTTTGCTATGTCTTTTAAGAATATTCACTTCAGCTATAGAGAACAAGTAAATCAGTTGGGATGGATAAAATGCATTAGTTATGTGGTCTACAGAGAGTAAGTGAGCAACCAGCTTGTAGAGATGTTAGACAAAGATAAATTAAGTAGTGCATATGTGTGCTGAAAATAGAAAGGGAAGATAGGGGGGCTAATTAAGTGACACAATCCAGAGGCACCAATTATTTGTGACAATCACAGCAGCCATAAATTGGCCACCTATTGCTGATATCCACATTTGTCCCCACTGTTCTCTACCTGAGACATCCATGTAAAAGTGATAGCTGTTCAGCAGGTGTTTGGTGAGTAGCCAGCTGTTCTTTCCTCTGCATCTCTTCTGTAGAACAAGTGCATATTGGCTCCAGTCACCTTGGGCCAGCTGAGCCCCTCAACTCTGCTTCTTGTAGCCACCACACTGCCGTGGGGAAGTCTGATGCTGCAGAGAGGAAAGTTTGTGTCAGGAGTCTTTAAAAATGAATAATTTCTTGTCTTTATAAACAACTGATTAATGATGCTATCTATGTATGCTTACAATGTAATGATCCCAAATCACATATGTGTGAAACATGTGATGTGTAACTTAGATCTTTAGGTTAAGTTTTAAAACAACATGTTAACTTCTCTGTTCTATATACGTTCTAAGATTGTAGCCGGCCACTTCAGTATAATTGCTTTGCTTTGATAAGATGTGACATACACTTTAGTTTATCTATGTTAAGACACCCTGAATATGCATTCCTGATTTTTGAGCGCTGATATAGGTTATGCTGATGCCATGTGAGACAGACCTCCACCCAGACCTTCATCGGGCAAGACCAGAGGGGCTAACCAAAAAACCTAACCCATTGCCATCCAGCTGACTCAGACTCATAGTGACCCTATAGGATAGAGTAGAACTACCCCAAAGTGTTTCCAAGGAGTGGCTGGTGGATTGAAACCGCCAACGTTTTGGTTAGCAGCCATAGCTCTTAACCACTGCACCACCAGGACTTCTTAAGGACTAAGTCACGTAAAAACCTTGACTTTCACCTCTTCACCTAGCACAAGGCAGAGGCAGCTAGTCTCCACATTGGTCTGTTTCTGGAGCTCTCCAAAGATCTAGTGCTTCCCAAGACAGTCTTGCCTCTATGCCACCGACCTGAAACCCTAGCACTGAAGGACCTCCTTCAAGGACAGGTCTCTGGGTAAACTAGCATCCTGAGACCTCTTGTTAAAGGTAAACATTCAAAATCTAAAGATTCGGACTCTAACCACTGGATTAACATTGTAATTGCTAACCCTGATTCTCTGGTCATGACTGAATGTCTTGTGGTCTTATCTGTGTGCCTTGCCATGACTACATGTCTACCTTGGAATAAACTAAATGAGTTCATGCACTGTAAGCTTGAGCATTTCTTTATTATTTTAAAATTAATCCCCACAGGACAAATAACCTAACCAGGATTTTGCCAGTTTCACTTTCCTCAAAAGCGACATGGAATTCTTGCAGTGTGACCCCTCCCTCCTGCTTGTTTCCTGTTATGGATTGAATTTTGTCCTGCAAAAAGATACATTGCAGTACTAACTACTGGTATCTGTGAATGTGATTTAATTTGGAAAAAACGTCTTTGCAGATATAATTAGTTAATATGATGTCATACTGGAGAAGGTGAGCCCTAGTCTAATAGCAGTGATATCTTTATAAGAAGAAGAAAAAAGATACAGGGGGAGAGACACATAGATGGAAGACGGCCATGTGAAGATGGAGACAGAGTTTGGAGTGATGCTGCCACAAGCCAAGAAACACTTGGGACTACAGAAATAGGAAGAGACAAAGGATCTTCCCCTACAGCCTTTGGAGAGAGCATGGCCCTGCCAACACCTTAATTTTGGCTTTCTAGTTTCAAGAACAGGAGCCCTGGTGGCGCAGGGCTGGCAGTTGGAATCCACCAGCCTTTCCTTGGAAACCCTATAGGGCAGTTCTACTCTGTCCTATAGGGTCGTTATGGGTCAGAATTGACTTGACTGCAACAGGTTTGGTGTCTTTGGTTTTCAGTCTCCCAAACTACGAGAGAATCAGTTTCTGTTGCTTTTAGCCACCAGTTTGTGGTTCTTTGTTATGGCACTCCTAGGAAACCAATACACCTACTATCTTAATTGTGCTCAGCTACCTCATCTCTGTTCCTTTGCTTCTTGCCTTGTGCTTTAATCTGATTCAATAGACCATACATATTAAGCACTTTAATTTGGCCTCCAAACCATTCTGCTGTGTGTCCTCTGGTGTGGTTTGCCTGGTGGTCTAGGCAGAGGCCTCCATGGCACCTTATCCCTTCCCATCTCAAGAGCACCCAGGCCACTCATACTTTTCCTCTTCACTCTCTCTTCATTAGCTAAAACTTAAAAAAAAAAAAAAAAACACCTTTTTATCACCCCCACTCTTCAGATTAAAACCTATCCATTTTCCCCTGAACGTCAGTCCTGTCCTCTTCCATTTGTGGCATTTAACAACGCTCTTTAGAAAGTATAGACCTTGTGCAATGGTCTATTATGTAACCTATATATCAGTCATTATACACACACACAAACATAGACACAAGTTTAACATTTTATCAGTATAAGCCAGGAATCAAAGTGTAAGCCAGAAATATGTAAGCAACTGAAAAATAATTGGAAACAGGGCTTAAACACCTTTTCAGTTTTCCTTAAAAGTAAATGAGATTTTAGTAATTTAAACTTATTCAAGGGTAGATGTTTTAAAAGGACTGCAGTGATAACCCTCTTGCAAACAAGAATGGTTTAAAATTAGTTTCAGTGCTTCAGTAATTGTAAACCCTGCATTCTGACATCTTCTTTCTTTTGTTCAATCATTACTATGAGGCTGCAGACTTCCCAAGGGTATAGCTTCCAGACGTAAGTGCTCTTCTCTTTCAATTTCCAATGTTTATTTGTTGCAAATAGCCAATTTAGGAAGAAATACACTGAGCCACAGAGACTCCGGATGAACACTTACAAGGACTGATCGGCAAATCAGTAGCATGCCAGTAATTTTAAATTGCCCTAAGCAATAAGCCCTAGCATTTACTTTACTTTATAAGGCATATTCAAAAATTTTTTTAAAAAATGCATTTTAGTTACTCTTTATGAGGCACATAGAAAAAAATAAGACACATACACACGTCTTAGTTATCTAGTGCTATTATAACAGAAATACCACAAGTGGGTGGCTTTAACAAATATAAATTATTTTCTCACTTTTTAGGAGGCTAGAAGTCCTAATTCAGGGTGCCAGCTCTAGGGGAAGCCTTTCTCTCTCTGTTGGCTCTGGGGGAAGGTCCTTGTCTTTTTTCAACTTCTGTTCCTTGGCTCCTGGGTGATCTTTATGTGGCATGGCATCTATCTTCCCGCATCTCTGCTTCCTTGCCTAACCTGCTTTTTTATATCTCAAGAGAGATTGATTTAGGACACATTGTACACTAATACTGCCTCATTAGCATAACAGAAAAATCCCGTTCCCAAATGGGATTAGAACCACAGGTATAGGGGATAGGATTTACAACACATATTTTTAGGGGGCACAATTCAATCCATAACAATGCATAAAGAAGATTGAAAGTGCTCAAAAGGGTGAACTAGATGCATAGAAAATTAGGAGATAAACTATGCTTACATTATGATCTTATAATTTAAATTTTGCTTAAAGTATGCCTGTAATTATAGATTTTGGTAGACTAAACTGCTTCAGTTTATGCTATCATTGCTCAAGAAACAGAAGTAGAAAATTCCTGGTTCTCTGGCTGAAATATTATGTTTCAGGATATATAGGGAAGACAGAATGTGTCGTGTTCATTCATTCAAGTTGCAACCCTGTCAAACACACTAATCCTGAGAAAGATAGAATTAGTGCATACAGTCACAGAACCTACAGTCTGGCAGGCAAGTGCTACAAAAACAAATCTTTGCCATGTTTTTCTTTTCCTGAGAATAAGAGCAAATGCATGCTCATTGTAAAAATAGTCAAAATGTACATTACTATATAGAGAAGAGAGTAAGAGTCTCCATGAACTGATCTTCCAAACAAAAAGATTCTTATACAATAGATAAAAATAATGTCAAATAGATGCAACTTTTATTCAACCACCAAGTGTTAATTTTGCTCCTACTACATATATGTCAGATCTTGTGTTAGGAACTTATTAAAAAATGTTGTGCAATAACAGATAGGGGCTTTTTCCTCATGGAGTTGATAATTTAGTGCAGCTGACAGATTTTTATCATATAATCACACACTGTATAAGGTGACAAGTGCAATAAGAGCTATGATGCAGAAATCAATGATTTATAAGAGCATATAATGTGGGAATTTGAAGTAATTTATTCACTCATTCGTTTATTTATTTACTTTTAAGGATGGCAACTTAACTGAATTGTAAAGCTTGGATTAGTAGATTCTGGATCTAGGACTGTGGGAATAATGGGCTAATAGATAAAAGAGAAAATTAGAGTGGTTAAGTACAGATAGAAAGAGGAGTTGTGCTTTGAGATGAATCTAGAGAGCTGGACAGGGGCCAGACCATGTAGGGAAATGTAGATTAGGATAAGCACTATGTTGATTATCCTAAGAAGAAGGAAAAGCCACTGGAGCATAGTAACTAGATAGTACAAGATCAGATACGTTTACACAGTGAACGTAAATTTGGTAAAAATAGAGATGAAAGAGATGTTAACAAGTTTCATTATTATACACAAATGAGTATCATAGCAAAACACCATGTACGGAAAACTGGTTTGTGCATAATAAAATTATTGTAGATATCTTTTCTTATAAGTATAGCTTGTTCTATACTCTTCCTGGCATCAAAGTAAAATGAAAATTCAGAGAAATTTTGAAGAAACGAACTACTTTATAAAGTTCTTATGGATTCTCTAGACAATGAAATGAGAAATTAAAAATAATAATCATAAGGAATGAAGAGTAGGAAATAAAATAATAATTTGTTAATTTAATTAACAATAGTTAAGCTAATACTGACTGCCAGTTCTGGTAGAGAAGAGAAACTCAAGGAGAGAAACAGATATGTAATTCCTCTCTTACTGGTCTTAGGAGTCTATTGATAAAGATAGATAGTTAAACATGCATTGACATTCACATCTGCTTTGTGATATGTGAGAGGGAACAGGTTCAATGCTCAGTGTGAGACCTGATATGAAGACATAACCTAGTCATAGGCAGAGAGCCAGAGAAGACCCTCTGCATGGAATTCTGTTGGGTGGAAAGATCGTGAATGATAAACCAGATGAAGATATGGGGATGAGTGTTTCAGGCAGAGGCAAAGAAAATTGTGAGCATGATGCACTCACTTAACTGAAAGAATATAAGAATACAATAGAATATTCGGTGGAGATTACTACAATACACCACCAGTTACTAGTTGCTGTGGAGTTGACTCAGACTTACAGTGGCCCCATATGTGTCAGACTTGAACTATGCTGATAGGGTTTTCAAGGGTTGATTTTTCAAAAGTAGATCATCAGGTCTCTTTTCTGACTCTGAGTGTGCTCAAACCTCCATCTTTTCTATTCACAGTCAAGCACATTAACCAGTTGCATTACCTAGAGACTTACAGTGCAAAACACGGTCATAGTAAATGAGTAGGGTATACAGAAGTAAAAAAAAATTGCAAATCAATACATTGAGCATGAGTTTCCTGTTTTGGGTTTTGGGTTTGTTGTTGTTTGCTTATTTTTAGTTTCTAACCAGTGGGCAAATTGAAGAGCAATGAAAGAATTTAGGAAGGGATCTGTAATTTTACTTTCAGAAGAATCATTCTGGGTACTTTATAGATTACTAACAGAAAAGTGAAAATCAGAGGTAAAAAGATCTGATGAGGAGGACTTTGTATTAAATAAGAAGATGTGATGGTGGACCAGACTTAAGTTGAAGACACAGATATGAAAAGAAAAAAGCAGGTTTGAGAAATACTTAATAGGTATGCAGGCCGGGACTTGGTGATTGTCGAGATATGGAAGAAGAGGGAGGCAAACTATGGAACCATTCTTTGTGATGGGAAACATTGAGCAAGGAGCAAATATACAGGGTGAGGAAGGATGATGAATTTAAGTTCAGACTTTTTGAATTTGAAGCAGCAATGAGCCATCCTAGTAGAGTGTCTAGGAGGAAGTTGGAATAAGGATCTGAATTCAGGACATTGTCTGTGTCTTTGATAATGATTTATCATTTACCAACATATAATCAAATCTAGAATTCACAGGAGTGAATGAGTTAGCCAGTGAGTTTTTACAGATTGAGAGGAGAAGAGGATCTAAGAGTGAACACTGAGGAGTACTAAACTTTGAAGAATAATAGGATGAAGAGTGTAAGGAGCACTGGTGGTGCAAGGGTTAAGTGCTCAGCTGCTAACCGAAAGGCTGTTGGTTCTGACTCACCCAGACACTGCAGGAGAAAGACATGGCTATCTGCTCCTGTAACGATTACACCAAAAAACAAAAATCTATGAGACAGTTTTATTCTGTCACATGGGGTTGCTATGAGTTGAAAATCAACTCGACAGCACCTAACAACAATAATAACAGGCTGAAGAGGTGCCTGAAATGGTAGATGAGTGGGGGAAGAAAAAAAAAGAAGAAGCCAGAGAGATGTAGGAGAAGTCAGAGACTGTTGTTATTTTTGTTAGGTGCCAGAGACTGTAGGGTAATAGAAAACAAAGAGAGAGTACTTTTCAAGAGAGGGATGAAGTCAAGAATCTCCTCTGCAGGTGTGACAACAGGTAAAAGGGACCGAAAAATTATCCACTGAAATTAAATACAAGTTGTTTTGAATCAGAATCAACTCAACAGCAATGGGTATGGTTTGTTTTTTAGGTTGTTGTTGACTCTAGAAATAACTGTTTTAGTAGTTCATAGAAAACATGAAAAAAACTTAATTTTGATTATCATGAAAGTAAATGAGGAAAAGGAAATTATAAGTGTAGAAAATAATTACAAGAGCTCAAACTTCCCTGGATTAGAGAGATATGTAATAGTTGCAAGCTGGTTTAGGGCAATCTCACAGAAAATGAGGGAAATCCTAAAATACTTCACTGATAATGTTAAAGAGCCAATAAAGAGGGACTACCGAAAATATAGAAGAAAATAGAACCAATAGAAATAGAAGGAAACAAGGGTAAGTGTGACTGCAGTCCAGGTGCTACATTTACTGAGCTAGAAAAAAATATATGGGGATGCTAATTATGATATTTATGCTGAAAATGTTGCATTTGTCATGAGGCTTCCAGATCAAGCTGTGTGAGGGCATTTCAAGTCCAGGGTTCAAAATGGAAAAGCATGTTAAAAATTTTTCAGGGAGGGCAGAGGAAGATGTAAAAGCGAGTGTTGGAGTGTTGGAGTGAGTCTAGAAGCAGGGAAGAGGAGGAATGGGGACATGGCAGAATTTGGGAAAACTTACTCACTAACATTGGGAGCACTCACTCATCGCAGTTATTTTGGGTTGGGGCTGGGCAACATCCCGAACAGGGAACACAGAAAGGGAGCTAATCTGAAAAGTTGTAACCTGATTTTTAAAGGGAGGCCAGGTTTGAGGTGTGAGTTCATGGAGCATGCAATTGGGAGGGAGAAAGGATTATGTGGTGTTTTGAGAGAGTCCTACTGAATCTCACTGAGGCCCAAGACAGATGGGCACTAGGACTGGGTCGAACTGCAAGGGCAGCAGGGTAAGAGGAATACTTTTACTAGATGGACAACACAGAGGGAAATGGCTGCCTCCCTGCCCACAGTGGGACACCATAGAAGAGCCTATGTAGGGGAGTCCACGAGGGAAAGGCATAGAGAGCCCCCCAACTTTGACACAGGAAAGTCGAGCCCCATCAGTTACATTAACTTACATCAGTGTCTGTGACCAGGTAACCCCTTATTCTGCATAGGCATATTGAATTCCAGAGATCAAGCATCCAGAACTCCTGAATCAGCACAAACACACAAACACACACACACACACACACACAAAAGAAAATCCCCTAAGGACAAGAGTGCCCTCTAGTGGTCAGCAGGAGGAGATACCAAGCTCACTGTCTCTGGGTCAGTCCTGACTCATAGCGATCCTGTGGGGTGGAGTGGAGCTGCTCAATGGGGTTCCGAGGGCTGTGAGTCTTTGTGGAGGCAGGTTGCCACATCTTTCTCCCACAGATGAGCTGATAGGTGCAGACCACAGCTTTTTGATTGGCAGCCAGGCACTTTAACACTGCACCAACAGAGCACCCAATCACAAAATTTTCCCACGAAAGCCAAAATACAAAATTTAAAGTAAATAATAGTAATAGTAATAACAGAATGGCCCAAGTTCTGCAAAAAATAGTAAAACACATAAAATAACAAAAGTTGAAGGACTAATCAAAAGCAAACAATGAAGAAGACATATTTCCTATGGAGGCCATACTAATGCAAAGAGTTGATAAGTTCCAGACTACGGTGCTAAATATGTTTAAAGAAAGCAAAAAGCACACAGAAAACAAAATAGCAGAGATCAGGAAACAAATGCAGGAACAAAATAAGAGACTCAACAAGGAAACTGAAAACATCAAGAAAAGGAGACAGACAACTACTGGAACTGAATAATAAAGCAACTTACTTAGTAAAAGCCAGAGAAATACTCAACAATAGAGCTGAACAAACAGAAGATAGAATAAATGAGCTAGAAGACAAAATAACTGAACTTATCAAGTCTCAAGAGAAACAAGAGAAAAGAATAAAGAAAAGCTAACAAACCCAAGTGGAATTATGGGATTCAATTAAGAAATCTAGTATTAGAATTATTGGAATTCCAGAGCATCATGACAGCAATAAAGACATAGAAATAATTTTCTAAGAGATAATCAGAAAGAATTTCTGGACCTGAACAGACAATCCAGCTTGCCAATACATGAATCTAAATAAACTCCCACCAGAAGAGTCAACTTTTTGCCATATCCTAATACAATTGTTGAAAACCAAAAACAAGGAGAGAATTCTGAAAGCAGCAAGAGCAAAATGCAAAATAACCAAGAGTCTTTCATGAAAATCAGTGTGAATTTTCTTCCTAGAAACTGTAGAGGCCAGATGACAAAGGGATGCTGTATAGAAAATACTGAACAAAAACAACTACCAACCAAGAATTCTTTATTCAGCAAAGTTGTGATTTAAAAATGAGGGGGAAAGCAAGACATTCCCATACAAACAGAAGCTTGGTGGTTTTCCACTACTAGACCAGCTTTTCACCATGAGTCTGTCAGATTGTTGTACTGTGGTGGCTTCCATGTTGCTGTGATACTAGAAAGTTTGCCACTGGTATTTCAAATATCAGCAGGGGCACCATTCGTGGACAGGTTTCAGCTGAGCTTCCAGACTAACACAGACTAGGAAGATAGATTCATTCCAAAGAAAGAAGATTCAATAGAGTGAAAAATTATTGAATAATATCATTCATATCACGCACAAGTAAAATTTTGCTGAAGATCATTCAAAGTCATTACAAAAGTACATTAACAGGATACTGCCAGAAACTCAGGCCAGATTCAGAAGAGGACGTGCAACAAGGAATATCGCTGCTGATGTCAGATGGATCGTGGCTGAAAGCAAAGAATACCAGAAAGATGTTTATCTGTGTTTTACTGACTATGCAAAGACATTTGACTGTGTGGATTATAACAAATTATGGATAACATTGTGAAGACTGGGAATCCCAGAACACTTAATAGTGCTTACAAGGAACCTGTACTTAGACCAAGAGGCAGTCATTCGAACAGAATAAGGAGATACTGCATGGTTTAAGGTCAGGAAAGTTGTGTGTCGGGGTTGTATCCTTTCACCATACATATTCAATTTGTATTCTGAGCAAATAATCCAAGAAGCTGCACTCTATGAAGAAGAACAGGGTGTCAGGATTGGAGGAAGACTCATTAACAACCTGCATTTTGCAGATGACACAACCTTGCTTGCTGAAAGTGAAGAGATCTTGAAGCAGTTACTGATGAACATAGAAGACCACAGCCTTCAGTATGGATTACACCTCAACATAAAGAAAACAAAAATCTGCACAACTGGATCAACAAGCAACAGCATGATAAATGGAGAAAAGATAGAAGTTGTCAAGGATTTCATTTACTTGGATCCACAATCAACACCCATGGAAGCAGCAGTCAAGAAATAAAAAGACGCATTGCATTGGGCAAATCTGCTGCAAAAGACCTCTTTAAAGTGTTGAAAAGCAAAGATGTCACCTTGAAGACTAAGGTGCAACTGATCCAGGCCATGGTATTTTCAATCATATCATATGCATGCAAAAGCTGGACAATGAATAGGGAAGACCAAAGAAGAATTGGTGACTTTGAATTGTGGTGTTGGCGAAGACTATTGAATATACCATGGACTGCCAAAAGAAGGAATCAATCTGTCTTGGAAGAAGTACAACCAGAATGCTCCTTAGAAGCAAGGATGGCGAGACTACGTCTTACGTACTCTGGATATGTTGTCAAGGGGGGAAAAATTCCTGGAGAAAAATATCATGCTTGGTAAAGTACAGCGTCAGTGCAGAAGAGGAAGATCCTCAATGAGATGGACTGACACAGTGGCTGCAACAACGGGCTCAAGCATCACCACAGTTGTGAGCAAGGCACAGAACCAGGCAGTTTTTCATTCTGTGGTGCATAGGGTTGCTATGAGTTGGAACCAACTCGACGGCACCTAACAACAACAACAATGACCCAGAAGGAAACCCTGGTGGTGTAGTGGTTAAGAGCTATGGCTGCTAATAGAAAGGTTGGCAGTTTGAATCCACCAGGCGTTCCTTGGAAACTCTATGGGACAGTTCTACTCTGTGCTATAGGGTGGCTACAAGTTGGAATTGACACGATGGCAACTGGTTTGGTTGGTTTTGGTGTGATCCAGCAATCCCATTGCTAGGTACATACACTAGAGACCTAAAAATAATGACACTAATGGACATATGTACACTTATGTTCACTGCTACTTTATTCACAATAGCAAATAAATAGAAACAACCAAAATGTCCGTCAAGGGATAAATGGATAAGCAAATCGTGGTTCATGCATACTGTGACATACTATGCAACCATAAAGAACAAAGATGAGTCCATGAAACGTATTACAACACGGATGTACCTGGAGAGCATAATGTTAAGTGAAACAAGTATATGACGGCAAATATCGTATGATCCTCTTTTATAAGAAGACAAAATTATATACGTACATATATATATAGACAGCCTGATGTTCAATGCTGGTTATCAGGGAGAGGAGAGGGGAAGGGGAAAGTACCCTTTAGATCATAGAAACTTGTTATTTATTTATTTATCTTGGTGATGTGGAAAGTGGCACAAATGTGGATATACTGAACACAGCACAATCAAAGTAAAAGCAATTGTTTGAGCACATATGGATAGGTATGGGCATATTGGTATATGGGTAGGTACAGATGTGTACATAAATGAGAACAGATAGAAGTATTTATATGTATGTATAAATACAAATATGTGGGTGCAGGCACATGTATTCATTGCAAACACAAATATGGATACCCCACAGACATAACCAAACACTTTCCAAGACTGGTTTTCTGGGTTTGAAGGCTTTACGACCGTAGTCTCATGGGACAACTCAGTCAATTGGCATAACATCGTTCACAAAAATCATGATCTGCATCCCAGTGAAGTGAAGTGAGTAGCATCTGGGATCTTAAAAGCGTGTGAGTGGCCATCTAAGACACAACTACAAGTCTCTACTGCCCAGGAGCAAAACAGTAAGACGGCAACCAAAAGCTCAGAGAAGAAACAAGTCTACAGAAGCCATGACCTCATCTACTCTAAGACCAGAAGAACTAGATAGTGCCTGGCTACCACTACTGACCGTTCTGACAGGGTTCACTGTAGATAGTCCGGGAGAGAATGGGAGAAAAATGTGGAGCACAACTCAAATTCTAAAATAAAGAGCCAGGAAAACTGGAATAGTAGAGAACAAAGGACTCCCTGAGACTATCACCCTGAGATACTCTTTAAACCTAGAACTGAGCCTATCCCCTGAGATCACCTTTTAGCGAAATAACAGAGTGGCGTGCAAAATAAAGGACATTACCCATAAGATCTGTGCCTTCATTAAAAATCATCTGTATGAGACCAAAAGATCAACAATTACTCAAAAGCAAAGATGAGAAGATAAGGGATCAGTTAAGCTAAACCAAAAAAAAACAACCCACTGCCCTCAAATCAATTCCAACTCATAACGACTCTGTAGGACAGAGTAGAACTGCCATATGGTGTTTCCAAAGCTGGAAATCTTTAGGGAAGCAGATTGCCTCATCCCAGAATTGCTGCTGGTGGGTTCAAACCACAGACCTTTTGGTTAGCTGCTGAGTGCTTTAACTATGGTGTCACCAGGGCTCAGGGAAACTAGACTACTAGAAATGGAACAAACAGAACACAAAGAGAATTTTGACACGTTGCGATAAATGTAACTAATGTCACTGAACAATTTGTGCAAAACTTTTTAAAAGGAAACCTAACTTGCTGTGTAAACTGTCACCAAAAACTCAATAAAATATTACTTTTAAAAATTTCAGAAAGTTTATGGCAATTAAACCATAAGTTTGGATGATGTTGCTTAACATCAAAGACATACAAAACTCCGAAAAGGTTCAGAACTGTCTGAAGCACTTGTATTTAATACAGTCTTGCTAGAAATGTTCCACAACTCAGAGACAGACAGTAAATTTTATAGCTCTGCCAGGTACTGGAAGTATAGTGAGTGGCAGAGGGGTTCAGTTCCCGGTGAAGAGTTAAAATAATAACTGACACACACTGAGGTCTTCCTCTATACCTGGATCTCTTCTAGGGAATTTAAATCTGTAACTCATTTAATTCTCACAATTAAATGAGCTAGATGCAATTCTTATGATTTTACAAATTAAGAAATTGAGTCACACAAAATTGCTCAAGATCAGATGGCTAAGGATGTGATAGAGCCAGGATTGACACCCAGGAAGTCTGACAGGGGATCTTACAATCATAAGGACTATGCAATCTGAGGAAGGAGAAATCACTAAAAGTCCTCTTAGACTAAAGCGATTGCCAATATGTGCAATTTATGAATGATGATTGTACCTCACCTTAATTGTATTTTAAGACTGGTTATAATTATCTAAAACACATGTGACAACATTGACATTCTTATGAACATAGTTATCAGAGCTTCATTTTAGAAGAATAGAGAGCATCTCTGAGACACACAGTCGAACAAAACAAGACTCCTTATCTCTTTGTACAGAATTTCAGGGAACACAGCAGAGAAAACTGTCACTGATGATAAAGAATGGAGCCTAGTTCTATTTAATCTTATTTTATCTTTTCCTGTTCGGTCCATAAGTGAATTTGTTATTAAGTTTTATGGGTTATAAACATTCCATTTCTTTTCCCTTTCCTATTTATACAGAATGTGCATTATGACGCAGTATTGCACAGTATTTGAAAACCATGGTGATTTTTAACTATGTCAACATAGCTAAGCTGGAACTACATTTCCCAGAATTCCCTTGCCCGCATGGTCCTACATGAGGGTTGACCATGATAGAAATGTGTGCAAGTTTTGGAAGGCAGAAATAAAAGGGCAGCTATTTCTTTCATGCTCTGAAAATCTATGCAGGACACGAAACACCACTGCAGCTCAGGCATGTTTTCACTGATCTGTTGGCTCTCCTTGCAGTATCCCATTGTCTCTGGTTTTAGCTTCTCTGAGACCAGGAATATGCATGTCTGCAACTAATCCTATAGGTCACTCACATCATTCAGATCAGAAGTAATGAGATGAAGAATTGAATCTGTGACTTAGGTAGGGACATTTGCAAACCCTGGTTCCTTTTAACTAGTGGTTCAAGTATCCTCTTGGCCTTAAATTACTCTTCTGTTTCTTCCAAATCCAGTTAGCCAGTGAGGGATGCAAGAGTATGTGCAGGATGCTGCAGGAGAATTTAAAGGCCAGGTCTGCAAATGACAAACACGATTTCTGACCCTATTCCATCACTTGAACTCAGACCCATGGCCCCATGTAACTGTTCTGTGTATCTATTTCTTGAACTTTGTACAAATATTGCTTTTTTCATGTTTACACTGGTTATTCTTGGTCTTCCCATAATTTTAAAGTCAGCTTGTTGGTGTTCACAAAATAATCTCCCTAAATTTTATTTGGATTGTAATAAAATTCTAAATCAGTTTTGGGGAAGTTTATCTTTAAATTATTGAGTTTTCCATAATAACAAAATCCAAGAGGACTCGTTAAGGACATAATTCCTTCCTCTCTAGAGTTTATGTAAGGGGCCATTGGTAGTTCATTGGTGAAATTCTCACCTTCCATGGAGGAGACCTGAGTTTGATTCCCTGCCAAAGCATCTCATGTGCAGCTACCACCTGTCTGTCTTTGGAAGCTTTTGTGTTGCTATAATGCTGAACGCCTTTCAGCTGAGCTTCCAGACTAACATATACTAGGAAGAAAGGCCTGGCTATCTACTTCCGAAAATCATCCAATGAAATCTTATGGAATGCAATGGTGCAATCTACAACCCATCATAGGGATAGTGGAGGACCTGGCAGTGTTTAGCCCTGTTGTGCACGGGGTCACCACAAGTTGCAAGCCTCCTGGACAGCAGCTAATAACAACAACAGAGTTTATATGTGTTTAAAGCTGAACAATAGGAAGTTGAGATCTTCAACGTAGGTAGTTTGCCACTTACCAATCAAGTCATATTTTATTTCATTTATTTTTTTGCACTGTAATATTTATTTTATTTTATTTATTGATATGCTTATATGTAAAACATTAAAAAAATAAAACTTTTACTCTCTTTTAAGCCATTATTATTATTTGTTTCATTTCATGATTATTCAAAAAAACCCATTGCCTTCCAGTTGATTTTGCCTTACAGTGACCCTACAGAGCAGAGTAGAACTGCCCCATAGGGTTTCCAAGGAGCAGCTGGTGAAGTCAAACTGCCAGCCTTTTGGTTAGCAGCTGAGCTCTTAACCACTGTGCCACCAGGGCTGAAATTAATTTTGTCATATATAGAGGGATGAGTTCAAAATTCATCTACTGGAGGGTCAAATACACTTCATCTCTAGTTTCTCCCTGCTCCTAGCGTGTGATCTTCCATGGAATTCAATGATAAACTTGGGTTTTCACTGGAATTTCTCATCCTTCTTGTCTTTTATGTAAATTTTTACTTTAATTATATTTTCCAAAATATTAGTGCTCACTTACGGTTTATGAACTGTCTGCTATACATTTTTCCAACCTGTTATTTTCAAAACCTAGTGTCATTTTGTTTTAAGCATCTCTCTAAAAGTTCACAAGTGGTCTGATGTTGAGTTAATTCCACTGTTTTCTGGAAGAAATCAATCAGGGAACCTTCCAGCTTCCCATTCTCAATTGGATAGATAGCTTTCCAGTCTATAAGCATTGTTATCATCCTGTAATTTATCTTCATTTCTCTCCTGGAGTGGTTCCATTGTTTCTTGAATTCCATATTTCCTTCTTTCATAGATGTATTTCTTATTTTGCTGAAATAAATCACACATAATATTTTCAGAACGTATATACAGGAATTATAGTTTCTGTCTTTGCATGACTAAAAATGTATTACTTTTTCTCCTTGATCAATATAAGACTTGATTTGATGGAGAAATCTAGATTCAACACCATTTTTCTCAAAATGCAAAATATATTGATCCATTGCTTCATTGCTCCAAAATTGATAAGGATAAGTCTGACAGCGTTCTTCTTCTCAGCGATTTGATGGTTTTATATGCCGCTCCTTGGAAGATTTTCAGATTTCTAATTTTATTCTCGGTTTTGCTAAACTTTGCTGGCTTTCTCTTGATATGTGTGTGTGTGTGTGTGTGTGTGTGTGTTTGTGCGCGCACGCATGTGTGTTGTGTTGTATGTTTTCATAGAATCCCCTGCAGCAATATGTGGGTTCTTTTATTGCAGGAACACATTCTTCTATTAAAGCATCATCCTTCATTTTCTCTGTCCTTTATTTCTAGAAATATTAGATTCTAGATTAGTTGGTCCTCCTGGTTTAAACTTTCATATTCCCCAACTTTTCAATTATAACTTTGGCCTTGTGTTCTATATTTGGGAGGGAAAAAAAAACAAGAAGTTTAAGCTTTCTCTTTTAGATTTAATGTGATTTTTTTTTTGAGGTAATCATATTTTTAACTTTTACTTTCTTTCTCATACCAAGCTATTATCTCATATTACAGGCAAAATCATCATGACTTGTTCTTAGGATAACAAGTCATTTTCCTTATATTTTCATTTTATTTTTCTCAAACATATGTTAATCTTTGATTGTCTATTTATACATAAAAGTAGAAACTATTTAACCATAAAAGTATAAAAATAGGTGGCACAGGTTTCCTCTGGATATGAGTATGTCTTTTCCCCTAAGACCAAACTGAATTGTAAGGAAAACAATAAAAAACCCATAACCCGTTGCCATCAAGTCGATTCTGACTCACAGCAACCCTATAGAACAGAGTAGAACTGCCCCATAGGGTTTCCAAGAAGCAGCTGGTGGATTCAAACTGCCAGCCTTTTGGTTAACATCCAAGCTCTTAACCACTGTGCCACCAGAGCCCCAAGGATACCAACAGGAGTTGCACAAACTCCTAGACATCTTCCCTTTAAGTAAGGAGGCAATGAGTACTTAGGTACGGTTCCCCATCCCACAACTAAAGTCAATGTTGTATGTTCTTTTCTCTGCTTAGGAATGCATTAATGTATTTTCCATCTGGTAGAGCTATCTCTCAGTCTATATATTTTTCGTTAATTATTTTTTAAATTTCCCTTTACTAAGTTGGGAATATTTGGCAATTTCTCAACATGTGCAATGGCCAATATCCAAACTATGATCCTAGTCCTAGCCCTTGTCAGAGTGTTCTTTTTTTTTTTTTTTTTTTGAGATAGAGAGGCTGACAGAGAGAAAGAGAGAGAAAGAGACAGAGAAATTCTACCAAAAGAGGAGGAAGGGGGTGAGGTGAAAAGAGCTGAATGGACTGGTGATTAAATAGGCTCTTGTCAATTAATTACATTGGTTATTTTCAGTCCATTTTTGTTTTCCAAACCTGAAAATGGGACAGCTAGGTATGATCTGGAGCCCTGGTGGTGCAATGGTTAAACCATTTGTCTGCTAACCATAAGGTCAGCAGTTCAAATCTACCAGCAGCTCCTTGGAAACCATGTGGGGCAGTTTTACTCTGTCCTATAGGGTCACTATGAGTTGGAATCGACTCGACAGCAATGGGTTTTGATTTTTTTTTCGGTATTATATAAAGAAGCCCTGGTGGCATGAACCATTAAGCTCTTGGCTGCTGATCGAAAGGTTGGTGGTTCTAACCCACCCAGCCACTCTGTAGGAGAAAGATTTGTCAATCTGCTTCCATAAAGACTACAACCAGAGAAAAAAGAAACGGGACACACACACACAAAAGTACATACTTCAGTGAATAGAACCAAAGCTTATTAGTGGTTACCTGGGGCAGGTGGGGTGGGATGGGAGGGGGGCTCATTGCTTTGGAGACATTGAGTTTCTCTTAAGGGCGATGGGAAATTTTGGAAATGGGTGGTGATTATGCCTGAAACATAATGAATGTAGTTAATGTCACTGAATTGTATATGTAAAAAATATTGAAATGGAAAATGTTGTTACATATATATTTACCACAGTTTTTAAAGAAAAGTGTATGTGTGAGAAAGAGAAAGAGAGAGGAGATGAGATCTAACCTTAAAAAAAAATAAAGTACATAACTGTATTACTCCATGTGCACTTTCCTCAATGCATGCTATATTGAAATAAAACTATACTTAAAAATGTTAGGATAAGCTAGAGCTTCACAATTTCTAAATAGGATTGCTTCAGCAATCAAACCGGAAGATACAACTAAAGTATCTGTCTTGAAATGGTAATTTTAAAGCAATTTACATCAACTTGAAAAATATTCAGTTTTTCATTTTAAAATAGAGAATGTTGGTAGTAGGGGCTGTGGAGGAGAATGAAAGAAACTCACCGCAAGCTAAACCTTGTCCCCACAGCCTATTGTTTTCACTGACTACAAATGATATTAGTAAGTACAGATATACCTGAAACAGAGATTGTAAGGAGAGGATAAGAACAGTAAATCCTTGTTCTTTGACCAAAAACTGTGTCTTTGTGATTTTTTGTATTAAAACAAGTCCGATTGCTTTCTTACATCATAAATGCACACATATCGAAATAGGGTTTTTTGATCAGTCTGCTACTTTATTTAATCTGTTATGTTAGTTGCCGTCCAAGCAGTCCCCAACTCATGGCTACCCCATGCGCAATAGGATTGGACCATTGTTATCTGTAGGGTTTTCACTGGCTGATTATTTAGAAGTAGTCCACCAGGCCTTTCTTCCTACTCTGTCTTAGTCTGGAAGCTCTTGGAGTCAATGAAGGCAGTCCACCTCATCCAAATGAACAATACAGATCACTATGTGCCTAGGACTTAAATGTTTGATTGCACAGGACAAAGATGTTGTTGGGAGATAGTGTGTGTTGAAATTAGTGTTTAAGTTTACGCTTCTGTGTGTATGAATGTTCTGTTTAGCCTTAATAATTATTTCAAAAATTTAAGGGAGAATGGGATTTTTTTGTTATCTTATTCAAATGCCTTTCAATATACTGTAACATAAAACTGAGTTTGGTCATGAGGAAACTCCAGATGCATGAATGCTGGAAATAAATTAAACCTGTTGGATATTCATCATTTACTCATTAAAGTTAGACTTCACAGAGGGAAAAATTGTATGCCAGTTGGGGAATAGTTCAATAAAAATAAATCATTAAATAAAATATGACAATAACTTTGCATATATAATTCAGCAGTGGAGTAACTAACCTGTAAAACGGATGCATATTAGTTTCTTCGAGGGAAAATAAGTGTAAACAGTGCCTTGCACAAGCTAAGAAATCATTAAATATTTGTTCAATTGAATTGCTCTGATACAAGTTAAGGAAAGATTTTCCAATGAATGTATGGTAATTATTTTGAAATAAATTATTAAATGCAGAGTAGAGATTATGGGTTTATTTCTCTCTTCTTAGGTATCACCCCCAAATCAAAAAGAGAATGAGAATCAAACCCACAGTTCCATTATTGCTGTCCTACTTATTGATATTATTTTGGACTCTAGGACTAAAAGGGAACTTTGAAGTCATGTTGTTAAAGTCCTCATCTAATATTTTAATTCTATCAGCAGGTTTTCCAGCACATGGTTGAACATAATCAAATCTATGGAAAATTATCAATTTTCATGGTAGCACATTCTAATGTTTATTGTACTATTCCATAGAAATTGGTTGTTTTTTGAACTTTGTAAGTTCTTCATCTTTTTCAAATGACAAAAGTAATGTAAAAATATGTAATTTCAAATTATCATAAAATGAATGTTCAGTTATTAGATTCATTACAATGATAGTTATAATTTTACTTATTATGTTAGAAGACCTACTAGGTGCTGATAAACATTTTACCATTTACCTCATTGCTACTCTGTGAGAAAACGTCAGTTTACCCAGAGTTATCTAACTCATGTCAGGAAAGGGATTGGAGCACAATTTGAATTGGCATCTGTATTTATGTTTTAATACTATAAAAATTGTGGCCTCTTCTAATAATCATATATCAATGAATATATGAATATATCAATGATTATATAGTAATATAACAAAGGAGAAAATATATAATTACATCCATAGATTAATAAAATAATTTTTAAATCAACAATGATAAAGTATTAAAAATAAAATTCAATAAAATGGAAATAGTCATGTAATATTATTTTCTTAAATATGCTGCTTCATTTTATTTATTATTTATTGAGATAGACAGGTAGATAGACACATAGCTGCTGTTAAGTCAACTCCTACTCATGGTGACCTTACGTACAACAGAATAAAATGTTGCCGGGTCCTGAGCCATTTTCACCATTGCCAGCATATCTGAATACATTGTTGAGGTTATTGTGTAATCCGTCTCATCAAGGGCCTTCCACAACCTCTGTGGTCATCTAGTTCACCAAACACCATGTCCTCCTCCAGCGATTCTTCCTTCCTGATGAAGTGTCCAAAGCAAGCAAGTCAGACAATGTTCTGTTTTGATTCTTAAGATTTTCATTGGCTAATTTTCAGAAGTAGATCACCAGGCTTTTCTTTCTAGTTTGTTTTAGCCTAGAAGCTCTGCTGAAACCTGTCCACTATGGCTGGTCCTGCTGGTATTTGAAATACTGGTGGCATAGTTTCCGACATCATAGCAACATGTGAGCCACCATAGTATGACAAACTGATAGATGGGGGGTAACTTTATTTACTAAGAGTTAATTTAGGATTTGTGCATAAATTTTATAAAGGTGATTGTTTTGTTGTAGTTTTATTTTTTGGGGTAATGTTTTTGAACTTAGTATCAAGTTTACAGAAACCCTGGTGGTGTAGTTGTTAAGAGCTATGGCTGCTAACCAAAAGGTCAGCAGTTTGACTCCACCAGACGCTCCTTGGAAACCATATGGGGCAGTTCTATTTTGTCCTATAGGGTCACTATGAGTCGGACTCGATGGCAACGGGTTGGTTTTGGTATCAAGTTTATGGTAGCACAGAAAAATTTGAGAACTCTCCTTTTTCTACGTTATTAGAAATATTAAAAATATCTTTTCTTCCAAGTTTTTAAAGAATTACTTTGTGAAATTATCTGAGCATACTGTTATTCATAGGATGAATTTATTTTTTAACCAATTGTGTGTTCTATGACTTTTGCATTTGGATTCTCAGTTTCTCAAAGATCACATTTGCTAATTTACCACCTAAGAAATCATTAATTTTATTAATTGCAAACTAGTTTGCATAGAATTGAGCACAATAGTCTACAAGACCTCTTTTAATTCCCTAGTACTTTGTTATTTCCACATAAAATATCTTATTTTGTATATTTATCATAACTTCTCTACTTCTTCTTGATCAAGTTAGCTGACAGAGTAGCCATTTAACTATTTTCTCAAAGAAAGGCTTTTGAATGAATTTATTAGTTATACACGTTTTTCTGTTTTCTTATTTATTTATTTCTCCTTGTTTTCTTTATTGTTTACTTTTGCTTCCCTTAGGTATATGTTGTTGTTGTATTTCTTTGAGTTGGATTATTAATTTATTTTCACTTTCTTGTTTCTTACTATATATATTTAGACATTTCATCTGAGAGTTGCATGCCTGTGTCATATATATTATATTATATAAATTCTTACATAAAAGGGACAAAGAGAAAGAAATTTGTAATTGTCAAGATACTCAGTAATTTAGATTTTGCAATTTCTTTTGTTCACATACTGCTTAAGAGAGGTTTAAGAAAACAAATTCCATATGGTAGCATGATTGTCTAAATTATTTTTAAGATTCAATTTTATTGTAATGTGATGAGAAGTATTTTTGTTCCGGCATTTATGGACACTGTCTTTGATCTATTTTTGAAATATTCCATGGGCACATAAAAAGAAGGTGTTGCCTTAGTTTTCAGTATATAACATCTACTAATAGCAGTTAATATGCAAAGACCCGGGGTTAGAAAACCAACAGGGAAGAACATGCTCTGCATTTTTCAAAGTAAAAGAACTGAAGAAAAAATTCAAGCCTCGAGTTGCAATACTGAAAGATTTTATGGGGAAAATATTGAATGACACAGGAACCATCAAAAGAAGATGGAAGGAATACAGAATCACTGTACCAAAAAAGAATTGGTTGCTGTTCAAACATTTCAGGAAGTAGCTCATGATCAAGAACCGATGGTATAGAAGGAAGAAGTCCAAGCTGCACTGAAGGCACTAGCAAAACCAGGCTCCAGGAATTGATGGAATACTAATTGAGATGTTTCAACAAATGGATGCGGCACTGAAGGCGCTTACTCATCTATGCTGACAAATTTGGAACACAATTACCTATCTGACTGACTGGAAGAGATCCGTATTTGTGCCCATTCCAAAGAAAGATTACCCAACAGAGTGTGGAAATTATCAAATAATATCGTTAATATGACACAAAAGTAAAATTTTGCTGAAGATCAGTCAAAAGCAGTTGCAGCAGTAAATAGACAGGGAACTGACAGAAATTCAAGCTGGATTCATAAGAGGACATGAAAGGATTGATATTATTGCTGATGCCGGAAGTATCTTGGCTGAAAGCAGAGAATACCAGAAAGATGTTTACCTGTGTTTTATTGACTATGCTAAAGCATTCAACTGTGTGGATCACAGCAAATTATGATAACATTTTAAAGAATGGGAATTCCAGAACACTTAATTGTGTTCATGAAGAACCTGTACATAGACCAAGAGGCAGCCATTTGAACAGAGCAAGGGGATACTGTGTGGTTTAAAGTCAAGAAAGGTGTGATACAAGGTTGTATCCTTTCTCCATATTTATTCAATCTGTGTGCTGAGCAAATAATCAGAGAAGCTGGACTATATGAAAAGGAATAAGATATCAGGATTGGAAGAAGATTCATTAACAACTCATGATATGCAGATGACACAACCTTGCTTGTTGACAGTGAAGAACATTTGAAGCACTTACTGATGAAGATCAAAGACTACAGCCTTCATTATGGATTATACCTCAACATAAAGAAAATAAAAATCCTCACAACTGGACCAATAAGCAACATCATGATAAACAGAAAAAAGACTGAAGTTGTCAAGGATTTCATTTTACTAGGATCCACAATCAATATCCATGGAAGCAGCAGTGAAGAAATCAAAGGATGCATTGCATTGGGCACATCTGCTACAAAAGACCTCTTTAAAGTGTTAAAAAGCAAAGATGTCACCTTGAGGACTAAGCTGCACCTGACCTAATCCATGGTGTTTTCAATCACTTCATATGCTTGAGAAAGCTGGACAATGAAGAAGTAAGACTGATGAAGAATTGATGCCTTTGTATTATGGTGTTGGAGAAGAACAAACAAATCTGTCTTGGAAGAAGTACAGCCAGATTGCACCTTAGAAGGAAGGATGGCAAGACTATGTCTCACATACTTTGGACATATTATCCGAAGGGACCAATCCCTGGAGAAGGTCAGAGGTGTAACCTGACCTTACAAATGCCAGTAAATTTCCATTAGTGAGTACAGATTGCCTTAAACTAGCTCAAGCCAGATTTCACCCTCACTGCATGCTAGAGCAGCTTGAAGGTGTTCTATGTGGCGGGAGGATGTGCAGGAAAGTGTAGGCGGCCACTGGGAGTTAGCCAACTGAACTGGTGTGTGTGTGTGTGTGTGTGTGAGAGAGAGAGACAGAGAAAAAGAGAGAGAAAGAGAACCCAGTGGAGTGTACAGCCAAGAGGAAGCCTGTAAGGTTGAGAGGGGGTTGTGCACAGTCCTGAGAAGGCTTGCACAGCCAAGAGTGGGAGCGCATGGTCCAGAGAGAGCTCTCCTATACTGAAAAAGAAGGGATATGCTCTTCTTTTGGAGAGAGCCTTCCAGACCTTGTCTGTGTGCTTCCTGATGTTGAACATGAGTTGTAGCTTGTTACCTTTAAGTTGATCCTGTTCCTGTTACTTTCAGGTTGATGCTGATCCCAAGTTTTAGCCTGTTACTACCCTAAGAAACCATTTATCTGTAAGTACAGTTTGTGAGTTCTATGAGACATTGCAGTAAATTACCAAACCCAGCAGAAAAGAGAAAAGGAGAGCTGAGGGGTGGGACAATGGTCAATGTCAGAGATGATGGAGTGGTACAGCAGCTTAGAGAAGCTGGAAATCTGGGACATGTTTAACCTCTGCCTCATAGGAACCCGATTTCTGCTGATTCTTATTAATGAAATAATATGTTTAGTTAAATACACTCTTTTTTAACACAATCTGGAGCTAAGTACTCTATATTTCTTCCCTACATTACCTGTATCTTAATTCATTTTAAAACCAATCAGTCCTTCCCATCTTACACAATATAGCAATGCAGATCTTAGTTCCAACTTGTTCCTTAACATTCCCCATGCTATTAACTATTACCATAACAATTATTATTTTAAGCAGTTCGTATTTGTTTCAGTTTACCCACATGCTTACCAATTTCTTTACTCTCTATTGATATCTGCATCCCACATTTTTTTTTTGGAATCAAGTTCCTCCTTACCTAAAAAGGCTTCTGTTAGTCCTTATTTACCAAGAATCTGTTCATAATCATTTTCTTGGTTCTCACTTGTCTTAAAATATCTTTTACTACATTCACAATGGTTAGTTTATCTGAAGACAGAATTCAGAAATCAGTTATTTTCTTTCAGTCCCTTAAAGATTTATTCATTGTCAACTGTCCTCTAATTTTCCTGTGACAAACTGCATGGAAAATGTGACCATGATTGTATTCAAACATGCCCAACATGCAAGGGAATGTAAGTGTTAAGAAAAATCGCATGCAACTTGCCAGAGAACTAGTTTAAAAATGGGTAGAAAATAAAAAATATCATATGAAGCATGAAGTTTTATGGAATTTATTTCCGTTATTTCTTCCAAAGCTTTTTCTTCTGATGGCCAGATAGATAAAAGGCCTGAAGGTGCGAATATGGGGAAAAAAATGAAACATCATGATTATGGGAGGAGATAAGTGTTCTGACTTCCACGTAGCCTACACCTTAACACCCTCAAAGACCTCTAGAAAATCAATACAGTAGTGTCCTTATGGCTAAGGATCCACCGTGCTCTGTCCTTGAATATGAGTCTTAGTAATTTTGGAAAAAAATCTAGAAAATCAAGTCTGTCAAAATAACATATTCATTGGCTTTAATGAGAGACTTTCACTCAATGGGAGCTACTATTTCCTATGAAGCTGAATATTTCAAATATAGCAACCGTGTTCATCAGGATCAAGGTAGAGATTATCTATTGCATTTCTGGTGGTTGATACAACAGCATATATGAAAAGTCAGTGCAGCCTGCTTTGGAGTGGGACTTCTGTAAAGCTGAACAAAACACAGATTTTCATAGGAGAGAGAGGATTGGAGAGCAGTGGTACTGGGTTTGGTACAGGGTTAGAAAGTCAATACCCACTCCTCGAATTTGTAGTGTGGGTGAAAGAGGTGGGATTTATGTTGTTCCTGTTAGCTACCATCAAGTCAGCTCCAGACTCAGGGCAACCCCATGCACAACAGAACAAAATGCTGCCCAGTCCTGCACCATCCACATGATCAGTTGGGGATCGGACTGTTGTGATCCACAGAGTTTTCATTTGCTGTTTTTCAGGAGTAGATTTCCAGACCTTTCTTCCTAGTCTGTCTTAGTGCGGAAGCCCCGCTAAAACCTGTTTAGCAGCATAACAACATACAAAGCTCCACTGATAGATGTTTGGTGGCTGCACATGAGGTGCATTGTCCAGAATGAACATGGGTCTTCTGCACGGAAGGGGAGAATTCTGCCGCTCAACCACCACACCACTGCCCTCAAGAAAGAAAAGAGAGTAATTCTTTACTAAAATACAATATAGAGCACAAGACAATATTTGAAAGGAAAGGCTGAGAATAATCAGAGGACAGGAAAAATATCTAGTCTTTACATGATGATCAGAAAATACTTCAAAGAGTATGATCTCCCTAGGAAGACGTGCTGCTCTTCCTGGGGAGTCAGGAAAAATATTTGGGACAGCAAACAAATTGTTTAAAATTTAAAGTAATACTTTATTGAAGTATAAAATAAATGTTAAAAAGTATACAACTGTAAGTGTCCTGCTCTATGCGTTTTCACAAGGTGAAAGCACACACATAACCAGATAAAGATACAGAAATCACTGCTCCTCAAACTCTCCTTGTACCTGCTTCCAGTCACTTTCACTGCTCCATCTCCCAAGAGGATTACTATCCTGACTTGTTTTCTGTGGATCTGATTTGCTTATTTCTGAGCCACATATAAATGGAAAATCACAGGGTAGAAGATATGGTTGTGTAACTCAAATTATTTTGCTCATTATTACGTATGTGAGACTTATTTATATTGTATCATATAACTTTAGTTTAGATATTATTGTTGCTACAGAATATTCCACCATATGTATGTTCCACAATTTATCAATTCTTCTGTTGTTGCACATATGAGATTTATTCCCCAGTTTTTAGCTAATACGAATAGCGCTGCTATTACAATTTCTGTACATGTACATTTTTTTAATAGTTCTATTAGGTATGTACCTAGGATCCATATTGTTGGATTTAGTAGACACTGTCAAATATTTTGACAGTTTGAAGTATAAAATAAATGCTAAACAGTACACAGTGTAGGACAATCAGTGACATGTGAGCAAGGCTTGCAGATTAGAAAATAATATAGAATAAGTATTAATGTCCTGATTTTGATAATTTAACTGCGGCTATTTATGAGAACGTCCTTACTTTTAGAAAATACACACTGAATTATTTAGCAGCAAAGGAGTATCCTGTCTGCACTTTGCCCTCAAACAGTTAAAAAGCACAATATTGATATAAAAGAAGAGGAAATGGATCAAACAGATGTGATGTTCACTTGGGGATGAAGGCTAATTGGGAATTCTTTGTACTATTCTTGCAAATGTTCAATATGTCTGAAATTATATCAAAGCGAAAATGTTTTTAAAATAGAACGTTCCTTCTTTATCATTCCTTTTCCTAATTCAGGTGCCTACAGTTCCTACATTCACCGTGAGTCAGTCAACGTATGATAAATATAATCCATGTATTTAATCTTTGAATATGCATCATTTTATATTTTGAAAAAAAACTAAACCTTTCATTTATTCACAATGAATTATGAACTAGATACAGTGGAGGTTTCAGAGGTTTATATTTTTATTCCTGTTTCAAGGAGATTATAGGCAAGGAAGGCTTGAGGTCAAGAAAATAGAGCCAGAAACAGAGGCCAGCTAAGTACTCTCAGAAACCGTTTCCTACTAAACAGCACCTATCTACCCGTTAGAAGACTGGAATGTATATGTAGGTTCAGCCACTAGCACATATTTATGAGCAATTTATGGGTAACTTTTTTTTTTTTTTTTACATATGTGGGTCTTGGTTACCCTGTATGCAAGTCAAGGATACTGGACTTATTGAATTCTAAAATGCCTACACTTTTTCTAGAACTGCCTTTCAGATGATGAAGAGAATAGATGAGTCAAAAATGACACCAAGGGGGACCTCATACCATCAAGAAAGCAGTGCCGGGAGCAGAGCGCGTCCTTTGGACTGGGGTCCCTGCGCCAAGAAGCTCCTAGTCCAGGGGAACACTGATGAGAAGGCCGACAGAGAGAGAAAGACTTCCCCTGGAGCTGACGCCCTGAATTTGGACTTTTAGCCTACTTTGACTGTGAGGAAATAAACTTCTCTTTGTTAAAACTATCCACTTGTGGTATTTCTGTTATGGCAGCACTAGATTACTAAGACAGAATTTGGTACCAAGAAAGTGGGGTGCTGCTCTAACAGATGCCTAAAATGTGGAAGCAAGTTTAAAACTGTGAATGGATAGACGTGCGGCAGTGACAGAGGACCAGTAGCAGCAGAGAACCAACAGCAGCAGAACCAGGAGACCAGTGTGAGACGGCACTGGAGCCGACCCACGGAGCGAGAGAGCTGAATGCCTGTAAGCAGGAGGCTTCCTGGCAGAGTGGGGTGCCTCTGGGCACTTATCGGTGGAGCTAGGCTTGCTGACCCACGGAGCGAGGGAGCTGAGTGCCTGTGCGCAGAAGGCTTCCTGGCAGAGTGGGGTGCCTCCGGGCACTTATCGGTGGAGCTAGGCTTGCTGACCCATGGAGCAAGGGAGCTGCTTGCCTGTGTGCAGGAGGCTTCCTGGCGGAGTGGGGTGCCTCCGGGCGCTTATACCAGTGGAGCTACTGAGCTTTGGAACACTTGCCCCAGCAGGGTAGATGAGGGCGTGAGTCTGGAGGGCCAAGAAGCCATAAGAAGCAGAAGCTGAAGAGACAAGGGACACAAGAAGCTGAGCTGCTTCAGTCTCAAAAGGTATGGCCATGACCTCAGGGGTTTCAAAAGGTGGAGCCATGGCCTCTGCTGTTTCTAAGGGTGGAGTTGTCACTCCGATGGACTAGGAGAATGGTGCCCCTAAAGCCAAGGGAGCAGAGTTGCTGTCCCAGTGGGCCTGGAAGGCAGAGCTGAAGCCCAGGGCCGAGGGGCCTCCACTCAAAATCCAGAGGCTGTGGCCAATACCTAGAGTCTGGAGGGCAGGGCCATTGTGTAAATTGTCTCGGAAAACAGAGGGTTATTTTCAAAGCCGTGAAGGCTAATGTAACGTGTTCTGCTAACTTGCTTGGTGCCTGTTATGCCTTCTTTCCCTACAATTTCCCCCATTTGTAATGGAAATGTCTAGCTTGTGCCTGTTCTGCCATTGTACCTTTGGAAGCAGATAACTTGCATTCTAGATTTCACAGATAAAGAGGAATTTTTGGATTTTGGACTTGGAGTTAAGACTTTTGCTATAATATGATGGGGTGAATATGTTTTCCATGTTGCAAGGATGTGATTTTTGGGGGGCCAAAGGGTGGAATGTCATGGTTTGAATTATGTTCCCCAAAAACTGTGTGTACCAAGTTGGGTAGGCCATGATTCCTAGTACTATGTGATTTTACTTCCAGAACAGGGGGAGAAAACAGAAAACACAGAGAGGATCATTGAAGAACTGCTGACAGAAATCTTCCCCAATATCATGAAAGATGAAAAGCTGGCAGTCCAAGAAGCTCAATGAACCCCATATAGGAGACACCCCAAAGGAAAATCACAAAGGCATATCATAATCACACTCGCCAAAACCAAAGACAAACAAAGAATCCTGAGAGCAGCTCATGAAAAACAAGAAGTCATATACAGAAGAAAAACAATAAGACTAAGCTAAGATTATTCAGCAGAAACCATGCAGGCAAGAAGGCAATGGGATGACATATATAAAATCTTGAAAGAAAAAAATTGCCAGCCAAGAATAATATATCATGCAAAACTCTCATTCAAATTTGATGGTGAAATTAGGTCATTTCCAGATCAACAGAAATTAAGGGAATGTGTAAAAGTCAAACCAAAGTTACAAGAATTATTAAAGGGAGTTCTTCGATCTGAGGACCAACAGCTTCAGCTCACAGGCAGAACCTAGGACGCAGGATGGTACCACCCAGATACCAATCTAGGAAATGAACTCTCAAGGACTATCCAAAACCAAAAGACATACAACAGGGAATCAGAGTAGTTAATCAGGAAATGACAACAACATCAAAACAATAAAAGAGGGAATAAACAGCATAGGTATAGAACCTTCTAATGGAGAGGAAGGCAAGGCGATAGCAAGTAATGGTAGACTGCTTCAAACTTAGAAAGACAAGGGTAAAATTCATGCTAACCACAAAGAAAGTTAACAAACA
>NW_004444050.1:8100393-8112233 GCF_000243295.1 Trichechus manatus latirostris | reverse complement strand
ACGAATATCATAAAACAATATGTGTACTACTGTTTCATGAGAAACTATTTGTTCTGTAAGCCTTCACCTGAAGTACAATTAAAAAAATAATAATAATAATTAAAAAAAAAATGACACCAAGTCTGTGCTTGGTTAGATTGCAATGGTATGTGTCCGTTATAAGAATTTTAATAGGTAGGAAGATTTTAGAAAACAAGATGGCATTTTTAGAACATAGAAACAGATGACAGTAGATGACTGTAGGGGTTCAATGTAATATGATTCAGCATCTGGTTAGAGATATATTAAAATACAGAGAAACACAAAGCAAGGAGTCTGAGAGAGAGAGAGAGCTTAGAGTTTTTGTTTTTCTGTTTGTTTTTTAGGTATGCTATTAACTAATAATCATTAATATTCTGATTTCCTTGCTACCGCTAACTCACTCTGTGGTACTCTACGGACTTATTTACCTATTCCAGTTTCTAGTTCTCTCATTATGTTGGAAATCTCTAAAGACTAAAATATGATGATTCAGGGACTTATTACAAGGGCTTGGAAGTGTGAACAATCATTTCAAGCAATTATGGTGGAAATTAGGTAATTACTTTGTGAGGCATACTGTTTAAAACTGTTGATTTTTGCCATTGAATTGTTGCATTACTTATATCTAAACTTGTATTGCAGTGATACATTGCCTTAACTTTTCTCCCATGTGTAGCTTCCTTTGTGGTTTTCCATCATTTCAAACAAAATTGCCCTCTGATGTCATGGGATGAAAACTTTTTTTTTCTGTATTATTAAGTTTCAATGGAAAATGGATTAAAATGAGAACATTACGTTTTATGAAATTATTCAAATTAAAATGCTCCTAACCTAGTAAAATGGTTTTTGATTTAGGGGAGAGGTTTAGGTTTTCTTCTTTTTAAATCTAAGTTTCTCCAGAGATTATTGAAATCCAGTGGAAATCAGTGTTAGAACTTATAAAAGATCTAATGTGAAGAGACAGCCCTACACGTGTATCCCTGAGGCGTAGGTATTTGTTTTGAGAGCAGTGTGCCAGTTTGGGGAAGAGTTTGTTAAGATTGATATCCTAGAAAGGGAATGTCTGAGTGTAGATTGTCGCTTTGGTTTCTGTAAAGTAGTATCTTTTGATTGCTAACAACGAAATGTGTTGAGAGCAGTGAAGAGTCTAGAATTTCACTCAATTTGCAATATACAAAGTTTGCTTGCCTCAGCTTCATGGATTCTGCAGACAACTCAAAACTGCTGGGTCATAGAGAAAAGACTATTACTCATAGCAATAACAACACAGAGTGCCAGCAGTTTTACATTCCAGTTCTTTGATCCCCAATTCCCCCAGGGTGAACTGTACGTGCAGTGGTTGCCCAGCAAGAGAGGAACTCTGATCTTGAGGAACCCAAATCTTTTATAATCAATGGTGAACCTGCCTGACCTTTGCTCTTGACTCTCAGCTACAAACATCCTTAGAGCGATGGGATGGTCTGGGACACACACAGTCAGTGACTCTGCTTGCAAGATGTGCAGAAATGCAAGGGACTGATGGAGAATTTCCTCCAACAAAGTGATGTTGGGATGACACAGAATAAGAGAAAGAGAATAAAATAAATTGGTTACTATTTTCTTCAGAAATTTTATGTTGAAAAAAACTCCCTTACAAACTGTTTGATTTTTAAATCCACTTATTCCATTTCTTATTAAGAAGTCTGAGACTTAAAAAGGCTAAAGTCACACAGCTAATAAACAGCTAAGATGGAATATGACCCCAGTTCTCTCTGTCTCAAAGTACTTGTTCTTAGCCACATGCTCCAATATGAGCTCACTGCAGACAAAATCTAATTCTTACCTCACTATTCTATTTGTCACCAAGCCAGAAACTTGAGTAATGTCCTAGAAATATAGTTTCTTTACCCCTGATTTTATAGGTGAGAATTTGTCACTTCCATAAACTTCAATTGCTCCTTCCAATGCTACTGCCACTATTTTGGTTTAGCGCTCTGTCATCTCTGAAATGAACTTTTGTAGATAAATTTCAATTTCAATTGTTATCTTGCTTTATGCCATTTTCAACACTCTTTTCAGAATTCTATTTCTAAAATAAAAACTCAGGTTAAGCCTTTAATAAATTGTTCAATCCTGTTATCTATCATAGGCTAAACCCTGGTTTATTCATGATGTGTTATTATGAGCTGCCATCCTGCCATCCTGCCATCAAGTCAGCCCCTGACTCATGGCAACCCCGTGCACAATGTAACTAAATGCTGACTGGTCCTGTACCATCCCCATGATTGGTTGGAGATCAGTCTAAGCTATATTGTGATCTGTAGGGTTTTCACTGGCTGATTTTTTGGAAGTAGATCTCTGGGCCTTTCTTCCTAGTTTTTCTTACTCTGGAAACTCCTCTGAAACCCGTTCAGCATCTTAGCAACACATAAGCCTCTACTGACAGATGATAGTGGCTGCATATGAGGTGCATTGGCTGGGAATCAAACCGTTTCTTCTGCATAGAAGGCAAGAATTCTACCACTGAACCACCACTGCCTGCGTTATTTGTGGTGGAAGAATCTTCTATGACATCACACTGATCTAACTCACCATCTGAAGGTCTCACAAGTTCCTTACATTCATCCTTTGTACTGTTCATTCATACTTTCTTGCAGTTAGTCTAAGATGCCATGCTGACTTGTACTAATACAATGCTGACTTGTACTAATACAATGCTGACTTGTACTAATACTAATACAGTTAGTACAACTAATACACTTATACTAGTACAATAACTAATACTGCTTCTTTTGTCTGAAATTATCTTCTAGTCTTTTTCAAGTGAAATGCCGAGCTGTGGTTGCCTCCACAGTGAGGACTCCTACAGTCAGTTCAAGCAGAGTTGATGATTTTCTCATTGATGTCACAACTGCATCTTCTACACAACTCTATTGCGTGGCTGTGCACACCTCTAAGTAGCTAATGAAAGCTATAGACACTTTTCAATCTGCATTGACACATATCTGAAAAGGTTTTCATACTAATGAAGGGGTTGAAATGCATGCCTTGAGATTAAGAATACCTAACATCCAGCAGATCACATATACTCTTGGCATGTTTGTCTTGCAGTTTGCCCGAGAGCGTTTTAAAAGCTCTATTTAGACGTTTTAATCCTTGTAGCCTGACAGAATATCTAGCATGTAGTAAGTCCTCAATATATACATGTAAAATTAACAATGGAATGGAAGTACAAAGAACCAGCCCCAGCCTCAGAGAGCTTACTTTCCTTCATACAATCAATGGCACCATCAGAACTTCTTAGAAAAAAATATTGCCCAAACATCTTTGCGTCTTTGATGTTAGCAGAAGTTTAACTAGACAAAACCTTCTATGAACTCCTAAACTAGGACTGTGCTAGTTGACAACATTCAAAGTTGCCTTGTTAGTTAATACTTTTAGAAACCAATATTTACTGAGTTTTATTATAAGGCACTCATTATGATAAGAACTTTACATGTATAATTGCATTTAATTATCAAGAAAATTACATTTAAAAGCTTTTGTTATTTTACTATCATTTTGTTATTATTTTCATTCTAAAAAGAGAAAGCATGATTAAGATTTGAGTTTAGGAAGTGTGATTATAGAGAGTCTACTCTTAAATACATTGCACTTGCCTCACTCAACTATATTCTTTATATGAGAGTGACTTCCTCTTTCTCCAAAAATCATAATTAAAAAAAAAATTAAACTACTCAATTGAAACAAAGCAATTCAAACCAATTCTTAAGATTCCAACATAAAGTAGTTCTAAGGTTGTGCATACACAAGGATGCGAAATGTTCTGAAGAGATACATATTCTAAATTGAAAGATATTTTTTGCACAAGATACTTTGTTCCCAGATTTATTAATAGTACTTGAATGAGTCCCTATTTATTCCATTATATATTCACAGATTGGTAATTAAAATTTTTATTGTGTGACTGGAATTAGAGTCACATAATTATGACAATGTTGACTCTAAACCATCTGTTGTGGGGAAAATGATGGCAAGTATAGTTTCTGTAATTTGTAGAACGCAAACTTTCAGAACACATCACTTTTAAATAACTACAGCTATACACAGTTGTAAATAAAAAGACATTTTTGTTTGACTGGTTGGTTTTTGTTATTGATTTATTTGTAATGGTGGCTGAAGCTAAAGTTACTTTGACACTAGAATGTAAGTCCTGGAGTACTTATTTTACCAAGCATTATTAGTTCACGATAATCCCCTCTTGCATGAAATTCAAAGAACATTTTGAGAGAACCATAAGTTGTTTGTCATGGATGGGAATGGTCAGCAGTTTTCCTTGCCATTAAAAATAAGCCAAAGCAGTTGCCATTGAGTTGATTCTAACTCGTGGTAACCCTGTGTATGTCAGAGTGAAACTGTGCTCCTTAGAGTTCGCAGTGGCTGATTTTTTCAGAAGTAGATTGCCCGGCCTTTCTTCTGAGGTGTCTCTGGGTAGAGTTGAACTGCCAACATTTTGGTTAGCAGCTGAGTGCTTAACCATTTGGGCCACTCAGGGATGCCATTCTTATTATTAATGGTATAAAAAATGTAGAAATATTTCTCTGTAAAACTTAAATGTTTCAAAATAGTATTTTCTGATCAAAAATGGAAATTGTATAATATATAGAAAAAATACAAAGAAGAACTATCAGTCACTGAAAATTTCTACATTCAAAATTAGCCATTGCAGATATGTTGGTGCATTCCCTTTCTATACGCATACGCATACACACATACACACATATTCGTAAAATTTGAGTTTTTGGTATTCTGTATTTCTACTTATAAATTTGAGAAGATATGCAGTATTTCATTATTAAGTATTTCATTAACCACTTTATTAACTATTATTAAAAACATAACTATTGCCTGCATAATATTACATCATGCAATTATACCATAATTAATTCAAACATGCACTTAATATTGAGAATGAATTGTTTCTAAGATCCCCTATTAGAAAAATCTTAATTTAAACATTATTTTAATTGCAATATTTAGACTAGACACTGTATACAAATGCCATCGCAGGCATAAATGCGATGAAGTCTCTATCTTATAAAACATGAAGCATTTCACTTAAAATCCTTACTGTATCCTTTGCTGGGGGGGGAAATAAACTATATATTTTGTCATCAAGATTCTTGCCTATAATTCTAGTAATAGTTTCTTTCCTGTAATTCTAGTAGCAAAAAATGTGTAATCCAGAGTTCCAATGAAGAATAACTTATTCTCTGGACTCTGTAAATGAAATGGGATAAATATTGCTAGTGCATCTGTAACACTTTCTAGGCATTTATTTTATGAATTTGAAGTACCTCGGCCTTTGAGATAGAGGTTATAGACTTAGAATGACTCTATAACTTACTCACACTTATTTTAAATTGGGCAAACATCCTTGTTTTTAACCTCAACTTGGGTTATCTAACTTTAGGAAACCTTCTATGACTATTGTACAAGTCATTCTGCTGCCAAGTCAAGGCACACAGAGACACATGACACAAGGTCCCTGCCTTCAAAGGGCTTACATTTCAGTGGTTGTAGTACATGGTGGTAAGAAGACAAGGAAAAAATATCTATGAGATCAAACAGAACGTGAACAGACATGATACAAGATAGACTAGGAATGATTTCCATAACTGAAATATGCAAAAGAGGTTATGGAAGCTCGTTGTTGTTGTTAGCTGCCTTTAAGTAGGCTCCTGATTTATAGAGACCCCATGTACGACAGGATTGGACTATTTTTATCTGCAAGATTTTCACTGGCTGATTTTCAGAAGTAGATTGCCTGTTCTTTCTTTACTAATCTTAGTCTGGAATCTCTACTGAAACCCGTTCAACATCATAGCAACATGCAAGCCTCCACTAACAGACAAATGGTAGCTGTACATGAGGTGCACTGGGCTGGAAATCTAACCTGGGCCTTCTGCATTCCATTGCTGTCCAGTCTATTCCGACTCACAGAGACCCTATAGGACAGAGTAGAACTGCCCCACAGGGTTTCGAAGGAGCAGTTGGTGGATTTGAACTGCTGACCTTTTGGTTAGTAGCCAAGCTTTTAACCACTGTGCCACGAGGGTTCTGGGCATCATATATGGAAGGTGAGAATTCTACCACTGAACCACCACTGCCCACAGTGATTGTCCAGGGGAGGAAAATTTTCATTGGCCTGTAGTGATGAGACAGGATTTTATGAAGATTTTGTAAAGGAGGTAGGCTCATGGGAAAACTTAACTCTCCAACAGAACAATTGCACCAAAAGAAGATAAAACTTAGAAGAATCCTTTTATTAATTTTACATTCTTGATTTTTTTAGTAATTGAGTAACTACATAATGAAAACACTAAAATTTCCACTATGATCTTTTTTTTTTTTTTTTTATAATCCATGCTATGCATGGAGAATATAATAGCTAGGAGTAAATATCTAAGGGTAAGATTTGATGCTTCAAAATGTCATTCAACATATAAATCAGTTATATCTATTTAAAAAAAAAAAAAGGAAAGAAAGAAAGAAACTTCTACCAACAGATGCTTCTAGCTTGGAAAAGCAATTTCATGTAGAAGAGAAGTTGAATAGGAATGGAGTCCTCGCCAGGAAAATTTGGGTGACAGAAGTGGCTCTACTTAGACCTCCAATCTTTTCAAATCACAGGGTCGATAATAGGCCTCCTAAGAGGCAAGATAAAAATTTCCTCAAGATTATGGAATCTACTTTTTTCCCCATGTTAATCAGCAGCATTTCACACATAATAAGCTGTGGTTGTTATTCAGGAAGTCTCCTGAAATATTTGTATAAAGGCCTGGCAAAAATACTGAGATTAAGGTCCATCAGCAATCATCTTGCATAATATTGTTTCACTTCTTTGTCTATTGTTTTATCTTACTAGGATTTGTCTACAGAACCACTTGAGAAGCTTAAACAATGGTTAAAACTAAACCTATACTCTCTGAGTCTTGGATATTTAGGGTGACATTGTCGTCAGCTTCATTTTCACTACTACTAGTTAATCTACTCCTTGATGTTGTATAATGTGACAACATTTTATATTTCACATTTGAATGACTTCTCATCAAGATCAGGCCTTTCTTCTCTTAGTTGATCTGGTGGTGGAAGCCTAAAATTTATATCATAAACATTTAGTCGATTGTTTTGTACTTCCCTTAATAAAATGACATTGATAGAAATCTGACCGGGTGTAAAACCATGAAATTCTATGTACCTCACAACATAATCCTGAAACATGAGTAAAAAACTTAATAAATGGAATTTATATATCACGTATGTTGTTAAAATCTATTTCTTCTCAGTATAGCACTTCTTCTTTTTTTTAAATACATGATTTAATAATTACATCATATTTTGTTAAAGTGACACATGATTTAAGAAAGATACAATCTCTTATTACTGGTTATTTATCTTTATAACAATTATTGGCCATTACAAATAAACATTTCCTTGAAACCATTTGAAGATAATCTTTGTAATATCTGCATTATTCCTTAGGTGGAATTGCCCTATCAAATGAACAAATAAATCAGAGGACTTTGAGGTGATTTACCAAATATCCTCTGCAAACACTGCAGCATTTTCCACTAAAAATAACATTCTAATGTGTGCAGTTCCTCATTTCAATTATAGACTTTTTAAAAGAGTCTGAAATATTCTTATTCTTTTTATCTTTGACAATTCATTGGCTTAAAAATCTTATTGTTTTATCAAGTTTTAAAATTATTAATAAGACTGGTTATGTCTCATAGGATGAGTAATTTTTCTGGTGAATTTACATTTGTTTCCATTGATTATTTTTATGATGGAATTCATCTTTTCCTCAATGATCTATAATGCATCCAGAGATAATATACATGGTAATCAACTCTGTCATATACATTGCAATAATTTTTCCATCTGTTCCTCCATACAATTTTTATATGTGCATACTTAAATGTTTAGAAAATGCTTTTGTTTTTTAACCTTGATAACTTTGTATGGAAGAGAAGTTTTGACTTAAAAGAAACTTGTATCCTTTCCTTTTTTAACATTTGCAGAGAAAAAAGACATCAAATTTCCACAGGAGGGCCTGAGCTCTTTTGGACATCATAATTGTTAAGACATGACGAGGTATTTTCAGCATGTTCATTGTCCATTCATTTGCTGGAGCTTTTGTTTTCAGATCCTCACGGTCACTAAAATACGTGTTTTTCTTATGTTCTGAATAGGAGAATGTGGTGAATGTCCAAAGTTCACCGAAAATACACAAGTCCTTCCATTTTCTCACAACTGTAAAGATTTATCTATTATGCTTTCTCTGAATCACAACATAGCATTTGGCCCAAAGTTATGGGGACTTGAATATGCATGTTACAAACCCACCAGCACTATGACTCTCTGGAGGGTACCTTCACTTTGAATTTCATGACATTCTATCTTTTAGTTTATAGGCATCTTCAAGTCTTATAACTAATAAGAATCCAGGTGCTCTCAGCTAGGTCTGCAGATGTTGGGAATTAGGACAGACACACAGCAGGAAGCTTACTTTCTTTTCTTTCCTTTAGTACTGTGACACAGAAGCAGCTGTTCTCAAGAGAGATCCAAAGAGGTCACCTGGATGAGAGCAGAGTGGATGAAAAATCACTGATGCCAGTACTCCAAAAATAAAACACTGTATTGGAAGAAGGTATGACTTGCTACAGCTTTGGTGTTGTCATCATTCTTCTTAATGGAACTGACACTCCAAAAAACATGTTCCTGAATATACCATGTGCTGAAACTAGCAAAACTCAACACTAACTTGACTTCCTCTGTCTCTCTTTATATAACTTGTGATTCCTTTTGTTCTTTAAACCCTCTTTTTATTTTTTTAATGTCTCAAAAAGATTCTTAAATGTACTTAACATTAGCATCTGCTTTTAAAGATATGGAAATTTTAAATCTTGTTGAAGTTAAGAATTAATCACATTTTAAAACGAATTATGTATACAATATATCCATGATGGTATTTTGAAGTCATCCCATATATATTTAATGTACAGTGTATAATCTCATATCATTCTATAATTTGTTAGACTAATTTTCATAATGATTAAATTAAATCTTCCTTTTTATTTTTTCCTCAAAAATGTCATCAATTAAGCTTTAGGTCTTACTGAGCAAGAGCAAAGTGTGGTCAAAGTTCACCAGGCCAACACAGTAGAAGAACCGCTGGGTTAACAAGGCACATCCAGCTGGTAGTCCTGGCTCTGCCCCAAACTCTCACGTGACCTGAATCCCGACTCTTAGAATCCAGGGAAGCAAATCAACAGAATTGGCCCGAATGATCTTTAACACTTCGTAGAGGGAGTCATTTCTGAAAAAGGAGCTGATGTTGTCAAGTCACAGAGGATTACCAAGTAACACTAGGTTATTCTATTTGCTTATAACTCACTGCATACAGCAAAGATAATATGTTGTTGTTGTTAGTTGCAGTCAAGTTGGCTCCAGCCCATGGTGACCTAATGAGTAACAGAATGAAATATAGTGTACTATGTATAGCACTACGTATATTACCATATTATATCTATTACTATAAGGTCCTTCAGTGGCACAAACTTACCCAGCAGTACAATGGAAGAAAAGACCTTGTAATCTACTTCCATTAAGATTTGTCATTGTTATTGTTGTTGTTGTTGTTAGCTGCTGTCATGGATTGAATAGTGTCCCTCAAAAATATCTGTTGACTTGGCCAGATCATGATTCCCAGTATTGTATGATTTTTGACAATGGTAAAATCTCAATAAATATGATTTTTCTTAAGTCTTTTGCTATAGTTTAGTGCCTTAAAGCATGTTTGGAAATAGCCCAAATAAACATGTTAAAAAAATTATAAACTAATCATTGTTGCTCAGACACTCTTCTTGTCCCTTTAAGTCAGTAAGCTTTTTTTAAAAACCATATTTAAAATGGCAAGATCATAGAAATATTTGCTCATGTACAGACTTCCTAAGTAAAAATCCAGGAACAATTAAGTTGAATATTGGAGAAACCTTATATTTAAATAATTAATGATAAATCAAATGTGAAGTATTTAATTTGCTCAGGACCACAGGGAAGGAGACTACCCTGGGACAAGGATCGGTTCGTTTGTCATACTTGGGGGCTGGTGAGGGTATCTCTACAATTCGATCATAGCAGTTATTGTGAAGGTATATGGCCCACTCTGCTCATCCTGGCTCTTGAGTTTAAATTGGTCCAAAACACTTATACAATTTTGCCAACTGATAGCTGTAAGTAGGAGGCAAACACAGTGACTCAATGTTACTTTTAAAGTCAGTAGGAAATATTACAAGAAACATTTCCAAAGATGAGATATCCAGTGTGAGGCTCAATGCTAGTAAACTATTTCTTACTTAAAAACCCATTGCTGTCAAGTCAATTCTGACTCATAGTAACCTATAGGACAGAGTAGAACTGTTCCAAAGGGTTTCCAAGGAACAGTTGGTAGATTTGAACTGCCAACCTTTTGGTTAGCAGCCAAGCTCTTAAGCATTGTCCCATTAGGGCTCTTACTTAGTGTGGCCTTAATAATTACCTTCTTGGTGAAAGAAAGAGGAAGAATCTATCCATTTACTATTCTACTTTGATTTTATCTCCCCATATTGAATAAATCTAAAATTGAAGTCAAAAGGGTGGGGTGCTGGGAAACACTTCTTAAACAGGAGTTTCTAGCTCTTATCAGGGAAATTAGGATAGAAACAAGCCTAAAACAATTAAGATCACATAACATATCTGGATGATCCACTCAAACTCTGTCTCTAAAGCAAAGGGCTATAAAATAATTAATTTACTGTCTCTCTTCCCTCTTTTATATCTCAAAAGAGACTGACTAATACAACCTAATCCTGTAGATTGAGTCCTACTTCATTAACATAACTGCCTCTAATCCTGCCTTATTAACGTCGTAGAGGTTAGAATTTACAACACATAGGATAATTACATCAGATCTCAAAATGGAAGAAATCCACACAATACTGGGAATCATGGCCTAGCCACAAGTCAACGCACATTTTTGGGGGACACCATTCAATTTATAAAAGGAGATATACCTTTTCTAGCTTCAAACAAAAGGAGATTTGTGAGTCTACATTACATTCAATCAGAATCAGGATAACAAGAATCGGAGACATATATGGAGAAGCTAGTCTGAGCACCTGGAACTTACTGCAGAGAAAATTAAAAGAAAGCTTATGAAAGTTTACGAGTATTTACAATACTTTTTAATTATTTTATTTACATAGGCATTTCAAGTGCAATGGACTAAATACTTATTTGTCTGACTTATTTTTATTAATCAGCCAGTTCCTCTCTCACTCATCCCATCTGCTAGTTTGGCCTTAGGGAAAAGGGAAGGAAAATTGTCAGTCCCTGAAGGAAACACAGGTGAATATGGTATGGAGAGGAAGACAGAAAGGAAGGAAAACGGAAGAACAGTAAGCAAGTAGGTCATAACAAACCATGGACTCCCTCTCAGGACTGGACCAGCTTGAAGGGAAATACAAAAGAGGAGTAATTATACCGTATCCCATTTGAGGCTCAGGGGCTTTGTCACATGTCCTAGTCATAACATGAGGCAGCAGTATTTATTAGGCAGAGAGAACATGTGCAGTAATCATGAACTACTTTTGTATTTTGTTGTGGGGTGGAAAAGAATCAAAAGTTCCTACTAAAGGGGCTGTCTTAGTCATCTAGTGCTGCTATAACAGAAATACCACAAGTGGATGGCTTTAACAAAGAGAAGTTTATTCTCTCACAGTCCAGTAGGCTAC
>NW_004444050.1:8097355-8100293 GCF_000243295.1 Trichechus manatus latirostris | reverse complement strand
TCAGGGCATCAGCTCCAGGAGAAGGCTTTCTCTCTCTGTCAGCTCTGGAGGAAGGTCCTTGTGATGCATCAATCTTCCCTTGGTCTGGGAGCATCTCAGCGCAGGAACCTCAGGTCCAAAGGATGTGCTTTGCTCCCAGCACTGCTTTCTTGGTGGTGTGAGGTTCCCATGTGTCTCGGCTTGCTTCTCTCTTTTATGTTGCAAAAGAGATTGGCTTAAGACACTATCCAATCTTGTATACCTCATCAGTATGACTGCCGCCAATCCATTTTATTACATCATAGTGATTGAGTTTACAACACATAAGGAAATCACATCAGATTACAGAACGGTACACAATTGTACAATACTGGGAATCATGACCCAGCCAAATTGATACACACATTTTTGGGGGGACATAATTCAATCCATGGCAGGGGCTAAGGATTTGGCTTGGGAGATAGCCAGATGAATCACTGCAGTGCTGGGGTCAAAGTGAGCTCGACACAAAGACATCATGGCTAGCCATTAGAGTCAAAGATAGAAGGAAGTCATCACCATAATTCAGGCAGGTATCAGCCCCACATCCCTGGGTGGTGCAAATGGTTAACCTGCTTCACTGCTAACCAGAAAGCTGAAGGTTCGAGTCCACCCAGAGGCACCTCAAAAGAAAGTCCTGGTGATCTACTTCCAATAATTTAGCCATTGAAAACCCCACGGAGCACAGTTCTATTCTGGCACACATGGACCACCTTAAGTAGGAATTGAATCTACAGCAACAGGTTTTTGTTTTTTGTTTTTTCATCATCCTGGAGAGAGGGCAATGGGAGTAGCATGTTACAATTCTCACCTTCCATGCAAAATATCATGGTTTGATTCTTGGCCAATGCACTACATGTACAGCCACCACCCATCTGGCACTGGAGGCTTGCAAGTTGCTATAATGCTGAACAGGGTTCAGTAGAGCTTCCAGACTAAGACAGACTAGGAAGAAAGGCTCAGAGATCTACTTCCAAAAATTATCCACTAAAGACCCTATGGAGCACAATGGCCGATTTGCAACCAATCATGGGGATGGTACAGGACCGGGCAGCACTTCGTTCTGTTGTGCAGGGGCTCACCATGAGTCAGGGACCGACTCCACAGCAACTAACAACAACATCAGTCCCAGGATGGCTGAGAGAGAAGCAGACAGCAAGGGGGAACAAAGCTCTCTGTATCTGAAACAGAATGAACTGTCCACTACTTTACAAGGTAATAGAATTCACTTCCTATTAAAAGTTAAAACAAAAATGTTAAAAATCACCAATAGAACCTCATGAGTTAAGCTAAGTAGTCTATATCTACGTGATGGACTACTATACAGAAATTAAAATCATGGGGCTGAAAACTATGAATTAACAAATAAAAAGACAGTTACCAGATTTAAATTCATAGCTAAATACATGCATGTATGCAAACGAAAATAAGAAAAGAAATGCACCATTACTTGTATGATGCTTATTGTTGGGAGATGGGGTTATAGGTTTTCTCTTAGGGATATTTGGTTTCATTTTTCACATTTTCTGCACGAAGCATGCATACTACACAGTCCAAATTATGCCGTGGCAACAAATAGCCATGAATAGAAGTGACTTAACACAAGGTTCATTCTTGCCCATGCTATGTGTACAATATGAGTCAGCGGTGAGGCTCTGCTCCTCATAGACATTGGCATCCACAATGTTGAGACAGGAAATTTGGAATGTGGCAACATGCACACTGGCTCTTCCAGGCTTCATCCTCCCTTCTTCAGCCAGGGAAATCAGAGGGACCAACCTAAGTCAAATGTTGTATCTTGAAGGAGTTGCTGTTAGTGTTAGCTGCTGTCGAGTTGTGCCAGACTCATGGCAACCCCATGCACAAGATCAGACCCTTGAGATCCATAGGGTTTTCATTGGCTAATTTTTGGAAGTAGATCACTAAGCCTTTCTTTCTAGTCCATCTTAGTCTAGAAACTCCACTGAAACCTGTCAAGCATCATAGTAACACAAAAGCATCCACTGACTGACAGGTGGTGGCTCTGTAAGAGATATGTTGACTGGGAATCAAACCAGTATGGAAGGCAAGAATTCTACCACTGAACCACCACTGCCCTCTGAAAGAAGGGAAAACTGGATATCAGAGAGCAGCACAAATCACTACTCGGTATTCTTTCTTCCTGTCTTTCTTCCTTCCTTCATTTCTTCCTTCCTTCCTTCCATCCTTCCTTTTTCTTTCTTTCTTTCTTTTTTTAATTCTACTGTACTAAAAATATATTGTTTTTTATTTTAACCATTTTCATATATACAATTGAATGGCATTAATTATAGTCACAATGCTGTGCAACCATCACAATTTATTTCAAATGTTTTCATCACCCCAAACAGAAGCTTAATACTCCTTAAACAGTAACTCCCCAATCCTCCTTCCCTCTAGATACTGGTAATCACTAATCTACTTACTGTCTCTATGCATTTGCCTATTGTAGATATCTTGTATTAGTGTGTTCATACAATATTTGTCCATTTGTGTCTGGCTTATTTCACTTAGCATACCGGTTTCATGATCCATTCTATTTCATATTAAATAAAAAAGAAAATCATATAAGATTTTTAAACACTAGATTTCTAGGAAGAATTTGCCCTGCTAAGTTCTCTGTAATGCAATAAAAGAATTTAAAATATTATAAAGTTTAAATAAAATGTTAAAACACATTCAAAATAACTACAGGCAAAAATAGAAAAAAATCAAAATTACAATTGTGGAATATTTTAGAACATAACTTATGTGGGGATATATGCCATTTAAACATGGCTGCACTATTGACAATTGCAGGTCCCACAGGCCTCTATGCTGCACAGCATGTTGAGACTTGTCCCCAACATGTTGAGACTTGTCCCCAACATATTGAGACTTGTCACGACTTGTTTTCCCAAAC